>NW_024387320.1:6448507-6666428 GCF_900408965.1 Simochromis diagramma | reverse complement strand
TTTTTTTTGTGTTTTTTTTTAAATATCTTGCTGCATTTTGTATAAGTTCATACTCAAGTTTAAAACAACAACTACACTAAAGCTATTCTGTTATACCTGTATGCAAAAAAAAAAAAAATTCATAGTTCAGCAATACTGATCAATCTAATAAACTTAAACCTACACCATCCTCCCTATTCTGGTATTTTAAAGAGTACTTAGTGTAAATATTAGGCAACCTAACTAATAGGGTTCCAACTCCTAGCAACAACAAAAATAAATAAATAAAAAATAGGGAACCACGCTCCACCTCATGATGCTTAATCGATGTAATCAACCTTAATTTGATGCAGTGTGAAAAAAAAAATGCACAGAAATAAATTATTTTTCAATATATTAAAATATTAAATAGATTCAACATCTTTCTTCAACAAAATTGCACACTGCACAGATGGTACCTTCCCAAAGGAAAAAGTACTATAGCTTACTAGGGTATATATATTAGACTTAATAGTTACTATATACAGTAATTGACTTCTATTCATTTTGCATCAAATTAAAGCTTTGGGTGTAAGATAATTATTTATTAAAAGCTAGATATTTTAAATGAGAATAAGAAAGAAAAGTATGTCTTTGTGCCCCCTTTTCCCTGTTAATGCCCTATCGGCCCCCCTGGCTAAACTTTGCTAGATCCGCCACTGCACAGTTACCAGCAGTCAGCTACGTAGAAAAAGATCCTGGTGTAGAAAGTAATATTAAATAAATTCTAACAACAGCTTATCAAGCTTAAACATGCTGCTGTTGTTTATCCGCTGGTTTCCTCTTTCTGGTGCAAAGTGGGCCAAAAACAAACAAGAGAGACGGACTCTCGACAGAAAAGCCGATCAGCTGATCATTGAGCAGTTTCATGATTGAAGAGCAGCAAGAGAGGGAGGGGGAGAGAAGAGGCAGTCGCTCCATATATCAGTTGTTAAGCTTAACGCAGGAATGCTTTACAAACATTCAGAGATGGACTTACTCACTTGCTTTACTTCTCTCAGGGATAACTTTGTTGGAGATGAAATTCCGGGTTGCTAGCGAAGCTCCACATGCTATCCAGACCACCGACAGGTCCCGCATGCCACAGCCGCTCTATCACGTGATGCATACTGCTCCGATGTGCTAATGTTCTGAGGCGAGTTACAACGTGTTGCAAGTTTTGTGAGGTGCTTTCGTGATATTTAATGGATCGGATTACATTTTTTATTTTTCTCCGATATCCGATCCAGTAATTTAGGTCAGTATCGTATGGAGTGCCAGGACTGCCATAATGCATTAATTAAATACACCATTAAATAATTAATTAAATGTGGCAATAATTAATTAAAATTGGAATTAATTAATTAAATAAATAGTTATGACACATGTAATTAATTAATTATTGACACATTTAATTAATTATTTATGTATTTCACATTTTAATTAATTATTGACACATTTAATTAATTAATTATTGACACATTTAATTAATTATTTATGTATTTCACATTTTAATTAATTATTGACACATTTAATTAATTATTGACACATTTAATTAATTATTTAATGATATATTTATTTATTTCATTTTGGCAGTCCTGGCGCCTGGCTCTCATCATGAAATAATTTTATCTGTCAGCCTCACCCATCAAACTCAGGGGGCGGGGTTAACGCTGATCGAGTCAAAACCATTGCTTTGGCCTGGTGGCCATTGTTTCTAGCACACAACAACCGGCATGTGGAAGCTAACAGAACTGAACTTTGAAAAACCCTGTTTGTGTGTCACCAAATACTGTTTTAATATTTTGTTAGCCGAGAATGTAGTGGTTTAATCTTCATGTGTCTGGTCGGTTTGTCAAGATACAGCCTCTTTGCAAAAGTGCTTCGATGATTTCGGAGATGTCTGCCCAGTCTCACGGCAAAGCGTGGGATAGACCCGCTCGCCTCGCAAGCAATCCCACCGACAAAGCGCAGGCCCCGGTACACAGCTGTAGTAACCCCCGCTGACTTCTTTTACTGAGGTTATATTTATCGGTGTTTTATTTCCTGATGTTCTTATGTGTCCTACATGTTTCAGTCGCCAATTCTGAATTATAACTAACATTAAAAACATGTTTAAGGAGGAGAGAGAGCAAATAAATCTGTTTAACATCTGATCTTTGGGTTTTTGTTCAGTAATCAGCGTGACCTGTGTATAAACGCATAAAAGAGATAACGTTGGTGTTTCTGTCATGTAGTAACTGCTGGCTTTAACTGTACAAAGGTTGTTCGACACTATGAAACACATACAGACTTCATGATGTTCGGCTAATATTTTTATTGCGAATATTAATCATGAGGGTAAACGGCCCTGTACACCACGGAGCGAGGTCAGCATATCCACGATATCCACGATATCCTCAGCTCCATGAGTTAACACAAAGTTTCCCAGCTGACTATCTAACTTCCAACTATTCCAGAGACGTGAAAATATACAGCATAAAGAAAAGTGTAAGAGACTCAGCAGCAGATTAGAATAACAGTTATACATTTAATAAATCACCAAATGAATCCAAGAAACGAGCAAACCTGTTCCGACAATTTGAGTTTGTATTCCCTCAGCTGCAGACTCGCTGCTGTTTAAATGTTTGAAAAGGAAGATTAGATATAAAAAACGTCAAACATAGACTCAGTCTGCCTTCACATTTGATATGAAGCCAGCACGTATAGTGGCTGTGTCCTGTTTTAAGATCATACATGTAAAATTGTTGTCTGACCTCCGTCGATCCAGCCGCTAAGAGTCCGTGGTTACCATGGTTACTGCATAAGCAGCTGTAATGTTAACAGCTGGCACTGAGGAAACCTACACCAGCATGGGTGTTTATGTTTTTCATTGCAAAAGAACTGTCTGAATGGTTAACTGAAGTCATAGCTGGACTGGCCATCGGGCATACCGGGCATTTGCCCGGTGGGCCGCTGGCGATTTTTTGTTTTTATGGGCCGATGGATTTTTTTTTTTTTTTTTAAGAAGGGTATATATAATGAAAGGTGTTGGATTGGCCAATTGGTCATGATCGACTCTGGGCTGGACCAATTACAGCCGAGGAGGCTGGATGCACCCTCCCCCTTGTTTAGCAATCACGTGATTTTCGCGCATTGCATGCCCGGGAACTCGTGGCAAAACAATCCAAGTACCGCATCAAATGCAAGCGTTTGCAGCACCACAAAACGTTCATTCTCCGGTTCCATACCTTCTTGTTTTTTCTTTGCCGCACAAAAAAGGAATGTACAAAACAAAAGGAGAACAATGCCGGTCCGTACAAAGACAGACTCGACGAAAAGACAAACAAAAGATACGAGGAAAAATCAAAGGAGTGAAAGTGTCAGACCCTTAGGAGCACACAGAGTGGACAAAAGATGTTAGCGTGCTGCCCAACTTTCACCACGCTCATATTTATAATTATACGGTTCTTGGAGTGAGTGCATACACTCATGAAGTTTAGTAACTTCAGGTCACTGCAACAAGCCCAGGTACAGTTTACCGACGGATGGGTACAGACCCTTGAAATGCACCGTGTAGAACGAAACACCATCGTACGAACAAAGGTAAGTTTACCAGTCTCACAAATCGTCGTCATAAATACACATTCGTTAACCGTTTATTAATATAACCTTTGAGCTCAACGGTAATTAATTAGTGGTGGAAATAATTTCTGGTAGCATCACAGAAATGTAGCAGTGACAATAATATTGTATGTTGTAATCGCACTGGACAATTAGTGATACAAAGCAACTGTTTTATCCTGTGAATAAAAGTATATGTTTTTGTCAATGTACCATGGTAATAACAGAAGCGAAACGCAATATTGTGTCAGGACAATTCACTATTTATGCACAATAAATAAAGGAGCATAGCGCGACAATTTCTGTTCAGCGCCAAACTTGCTTGTAACCTATATCACCAATTATGTTAAGAAAAATGACGTATTAACTACTACAAAACTCTGACCTTGGGAATGCTTGGAGCAGACTAACATGGGAGCTGGAGTGTTCTGAGACGTTATATTTGGTATATCCAGACCATCCGTCGGCTCTTACTTCGGAAACATGGCTTAAAAAATTTCTCTTCAACGACGTAATCCAATAACAACTGATCTCTTTACCCGTCGGTTTCCCGTGGCTGTCATGCGACCGGCTATTGCAGTTAATAATACAACAGCTTCTTGGCATTTTTTGGGTTTCTTTTTATCGCTTTATCGTAACTGAGTTCAATTGAACGCCTGCGTGCGCTAGTGCCTCTTGCCACAAGTTCCCAGAATCCTTTGCGGTTTTACCCCTGAATGACGTCACATTTTCAATCTTTATCCTGGTGGGCCGGTCTCTAGTCAAAATGCCCGGGCCGATTTTTTGTCCCAGTCCAGCCCTGACTGAAGTTAACTTGGATAAATTATAGTTAAGGAGTTTCACAGATAACGCCTACGTGAGCGACTGTTCACCTGAAATCAGCAGGCTATTACTGAAATACACGTGCTATATCATAAACTATGATATAAATAGGGAGGTCCTATTAACATGTTTAGTTTTAAAGGACACCTTCCTGCCTTTAGTCTCCTTCATGAGCAGTATTAGTTTTCTTCTAACATCCATAAGTCTGCACGATGTGTTTCATAGTTTGTAACAAGCCTTTGACAGGTAAACATAACATGACCGAAAAAGAAAAAAGAAAAAAGAAAAAAAAGAAAAAAAAAAAAAGAGAGTGTTCACATAAGAAGAGAAAATGCTCTCAATTATGGAGACAGGCAAATGGTTCATTTATGTTTGATGTGTGTTTATTCCTCCCTAAATGTCGTCGGTGAAGTTTGCCATGCACGTCAGATTTTCCTGCGCATTTTTATACCTCTGCCAACAGAGAGAGAAAAAAAATCACATTCTAACAGACAGCTGGTGCTTAGAATACAGTTGAATAACTATTAAAAAACAGATGATATTTAGATGATAGTTCAGTCTAACACATGTGCCAGTGAACCATTAAACGTCTGTGAAACTATGCAGTTATGAAACGTAACTTTAACCTCAGCCAAACCGATTTGCTCAGTTGTAAATAAAACAGCGAAGTAAACGTGACCTGACAGACAGAACCTGAGTGAATGAAGTCCAGCGTTTAACCACTGAGAGCTAAAACTCAGCTGAGGTTTCAAAGCTGTGTGCCGGTGATTGGACATCAGCCGCCGATGAAGCTGCTTCGCCTATAAAGTGCTCTGTAAGGAAACAAGCTCCAGCAGCTCTGCGCTCGGGGAAAACACTATATTTACTTATCTTGTGCAGAAAAATGCGCTGACATTGCTTTATATCGAGTACCGATACTGTGACTATCACCAGGTAACGTAGGCGTGTTTCTTGAATTAGCAGCAGGTGTTAAACAGCTGACAGATGAGGAGGAGGATGCATGCAGGTAAACTGAGGGTCTGTTGAGCTGATCGCTGATTTCGTGAGAAAAATGTCAGCTCGTTCTTTATGTTACAGAAGCACAGAGACACAAGACCAGGCGGAAAGAGACGATCGTTCGGTGAAAATGAGAATCTGCGAATGCAACATGTGGAACACGGAGAGTGGAATATGTAAACAAACCGGTTAACGTAACCCCCTGGGTGCACTCTGCATGCTAATTATTAGCAGAGCTAGTGAAATCTCTGAAAACATCTGAGCACTTTTGCAAACATGTTCTATGTTGACAACCTGACCAGACATACGTCGCGACATTCGCGGCTAAAACACTGTTAAAAAGTGTAGCTGGTGACAGAAAAACGGGGTATTTTAAAACTACACCACCACCATTGCTGCCTGTGATTTGATCTGCATTCTAGGATACCTGGCTGTCCCAAGTCTACACAAGCAATCGATTATCTAGGATCGACCTGTTTTGACTTACTTTGCACGGCAACCAATCAAATGTTAGAGAAGCTGCATGGGCAGCGTTAACCCCGCCCCCTGAGTTTGATGGGTGAGGCTGACAGATAAAATTATTTCATGATGAGAGCCAGGCGCCAGGACTGCCAAAATGAAATAAATAAATATATCATTAAATAATTAATTAAATGTGTCAATAATTAATTAAATGTGTCAATAATTAATTAAAATGTGAAATACATAAATAATTAATTAAATGTGTCAATAATTAATTAATTACATGTGTCATAACTATTTATTTAATTAATTAATTCCAATTTTAATTAATTATTGCCACATTTAATTAATTATTTAATGGTGTATTTAATTAATGCATTATGGCAGTCCTGGCACTCCATATATCGGACCGATACCGATACGTAATATCGGATCGGTCCATCTCTACTCCAAACTAATCCACAGAAATCGGTTTAGATCCAAACAAATCCATAGATCGATTCAAATCATAAAACACCCAAACATCTCCACTCAAATGGCTTGAAATCCAAAGAAATCCACAGAAATTGATTCAAATCATAACACACGATAGCAAATCCAAACAAATCTATAGAAATCGATTAAAATAATAACAAATCCATAGAAATCCATTCAAATCATAACATCATAGCAAATCCACTCAAATCATAACAAATACAAACAAATCAACTCTCATTGAATATAATCCAAACAAATCCACAGAAATCAATTAAAATCATAACAAATCATAACAAAATCCATAGATTCAATTCAAATCATAAAAAATTGAAATATCTCCACTCAAATGGATTCAAATCATAACAAGTCCATATATATTGATTCAAATCACATTTAAATCTAAACAAATCCATAGAAAGCAATTCAAATCATAACAAATAGTATGGAATGCCAAGACTACCAAAATGAATTAATTAAATACACCATTAAATACACCAATAATAAATTACAATTGGAATGAATTAATTAAATACATATTTATAACATATTTATTTAATTAATTATTGACACATTTAATTAATTGACACATTTAAGTAATTATTTCATGATGTATTTATTTATTTCATTTTGGTAGTCCTGGCCCTAGGGTTCAAGACTGCCCAGAATGCATTTCACATCACAAATAGCAATGGCGGTGGCGCTCTAACATGTAAGTTTTTAAATACCCTGTTTGTCTGTCACCAACTATACTTAGCCGTGAATGTAGTGGCGTAAAGTTCACATGTTTGGTCAGCTGGTCAATACAGAACATGTTTGCAAAAGTACTCCAATGTTTTCGGAGATGTTACTTGATTTTCCTCACGACACCAGTGATCAGTTCAACAGACCCTCAATTTACCTGCACACATCCTGCTCACCTGTCAGCTGTTTAACACCTGCTGCTTATTTGGGAAACACGCCCACGTTACCTGGTGATGGTCACAGTTTAAGGTGGGCAGCTGTAGCTCGATATAATGCAATGTCGGCACATTACTCTTCACAAGTTAAGTACCCACATAGCAAAATTGGTATGGATCTGGCCCACACAATGTCCTTACATATGGCCCACATACCGCACAGAATGACGGCCCTTTGGTTTGACAGAGGCGGCCCACACATGGGCCAGCACAAGACCAGTTGCAGACACACTGGTGGCCCTGTGCTGTCCCAGAACAGTTTCAGCTCAGCCTAATGTGTACCTTAATCAAGCAATGTAAAAACAACGTGCATAATAACATGACGAAACTCTGTTCAGACAGATTCTTATGTAACACTTTTCACTATCCCGGATCACTGAAAGTGGTCTATACAACATGCTGCATTTACCCAATCAAACACTTTCTCTAAAGTGAGTGCTTCCTAAGCACATTCATACGCATTCACACTCTTGATATGCAGACTGGAAGAGCCAGGGATCATACCACTAACCTTCCGATCAGTAGGTGACCTGCTCTACCTCCTGAGCTACAGCCACCCAGTGGTAAATCTGAGTAAACCCGCACTAGGTTTTGGATAAAGTGTACACTC
Organism: Simochromis diagramma; assembly: GCF_900408965.1. Taxonomy (NCBI): domain Eukaryota; kingdom Metazoa; phylum Chordata; class Actinopteri; order Cichliformes; family Cichlidae; genus Simochromis; species Simochromis diagramma. Next base: position 6,658,505 of record NW_024387320.1, on the reverse strand, counting down.
ACAAACCTGTCAAAGCTGCATTTAAAACGTTGGCTACCATAGCAGTATAGCATTGTATCATGGCATTTGGGTCTTCTAACTAAAATTGGAAAATATGAACGTAAATAGTGCCATCATTGCCAGACCTGGCCCACATCTGGTTGGCATACACTCTGCCATGACACCGGTCAGTCAGGGAAGACCTGTTTTCTATGGGCCTGGGCCATATAACCAAACACATAAACAATCGAGCCAGATACGGCATGCCATCACATAAACAGTGCCATGTACGCCAGGCCTGGCCCATATCTAGATGACATATGTCTTATCATACCAGAAGTCAGCCAGCAGTGCCGGCTTGATACCAGATCTGAGCCAGACCTGCTTGCTATGTGGATAAATGTAGTTTTTTTTTTTTTCCCTGAGTTCAGGGCTGCTGGAGCTTGTGTTTCCATCAGAGTGACTGACCTGGGATAAAGGTGACAAACGGGATTTAAACAGAGAGCGATGGACACCTAGAAAACTACAGAGCACTTTATTAGTGGCTAATAGCCAGTCACCTGCACGCAGCTTTAAAACCTCCACTGAGTTTTAGCTCTCAGTGGTTAAACACTGGACTTAATTCACTCAGGTTCTTTCTTTCGGGTTATGTTTACTTCACTGTTTTATTTACAACTGAGCAAATTGATTTGGCTCAGATTAAAGTTACGTGTCATAGATGCATAGTTTTACTGAAGTTTAATGTCTCACTGGAGCAGGTTAGACTGAACCATTCGCTTTTTTCTATATGGCATTCATATGTGTGATTTTTTTTTTTTTTTAACTCTGAATTTCGAGTTAAAACTAATATTAAAAATCTTTTTTTATACAAAGAGGAAAGAGAAGGCGTATTTCCACCAAGAGGAGCAGCATGGATACTGAAAGACTTCAGCCTGTCCAGAAATATTACATCGTCTGTTTTTAATAGTTATTCAGCTGTATTCTCAGCACCAGCTGTCTGTTAGAATTATCAAAGTTTACTAAAATAAAAATACATGAGGTTAACATCTGATTTGTGAGAGGTGTTTTTTTTATGTTGGTGTTTCAGTGATGTTACATTTAACTGTCAAAGGCTTGTTAGAAACTATGAAACACATCGTGCAGACTTCTGGATATTAGAATAAAACTAATACTGCTCATGAATGAGAGTAAAGGTGCCCTTTATAACTAAACATGTTTAATGGTGTATTTAATTAATTCATTTTAGCAGTCCTGAACCCTAGGGCCAGGACTGCCAAAATGAAATAAATAAATTAAATTAAATGTGTCAATAATGAATTAAATATGTCATACATATGTATTTGTATCGATTCAAATCATAACACATCATAACAAATCCACTCAAATGATTCAAATCCAAACAAATCCCTGGATATCAATTCAAATCATAACAAATCCAAACAAATCAACTCACATTGATTCAAATCCAACCAAATCCATAGAAATTCATTCAAATTATAGCACATCATAACAAACATCACATCATAACAAATCTACTCAAACTGATTCAAATCATAACAAATCCACTCAAACTGAAATTTGGCCGTGTTTCCATTACTGTATCCTTGGAGTATATTTTGTAGTTCCATTTGGAATTAATCTACACATGTACGTTTATTTTACTGTAATCACTTTGGAAAACATTATCTAACACGGTTAAGGTGGTAGTTAAGGTTAGGGATAAGGTTATGGTTAGAAATACGGTTAGGGTTAAGGTGGGAATACACGTCTTGAACGTGTATTACCGCCGGGAGCGTGAATCTATTGGATTCCATCTAGGACGCGGAAGGTTACCTTTATGTTCCTGAGGAACACCTTGGGATGTGAAAAATCGTGGCTATATTATGTGGTCAGAGTGAGAATGGGCTCAAAATACATACAATTCAGAAGAAAATTAAATACAGAAAAATAATGTTCTTGCACACAGACTTCCTCATAGATCTCAAACCAGATGTGGGGGTTATTTATGAGACTGGTGGAACTTAATTTTGAATAATTACCTATGTGTGAGAAAAGAATCTGCTGTGATGCTAATAATAGTCTCCACTCTTAAGTATTAAGAGTATTTTTGGTAGTTTTACAAGTAGATTGCTACACTCGCACACACCATTAGACATTAGAGAGAGAGGCCCTTCGGAGCCCCTTGTGTTGATCAGGGGTTCTATAAGTATTCAATTCAATTCAGTTTTATTTATATAGTGCCAAATCAAAAACAACAGTTGCCTCAAGATGCTTTTTATTGTACGATAGTCCCTAGAATAATACATACAGAGAAAAGCCCAACAAACATATGATCTCCTATGGGCAAGCACTTTGGCGACAGTGGGAAAGAAAAACTCCCTTTTAACAGGAAGAAACCTCCGGCAGAACCAGGCTCAGGGAGGGGCGGCCATCTGCTGCGACCGGTTGAGGTGAGAGAAGGAAGACAGGATAGAAGACATGCTGTGGAAGAGAGCCAGAGATTAATAACAAGTATATTTCAGTGCAGAAAGGTGTAGTAACACATGGTGACTGAAGAAGAAATACTGAATGCTCATGGGAATCCCCCAGCTGCCTAAACTGCCTAACTATAACTAAGGGAGGATTCAGGGTCACCTGATCCAGCCCTAAATGGTAATGGCCTGCATTTGTATAGCGCTTTTCTAGTCCATAGGACCCCAAAGCGCTTTACACTACATTCAGTCATTCACCCATTGGCGATAGCAAGCTACATTGTAGCCACAGCTGCCCTGGGGCGCACTGACAGAGGCGAGGCTGCCGGACACAGGCGCCACCGGGCCCTCTGACCACCACCAGTAGGCAAACATGGGGTTAGTATCTTGCCCAAGGATATTTGACATGCAGCCAGGATGCAGCCTGGGATCGAACCACCGACCTTCTGATTAGTGGCTGACCTGCTCTGCCACCTGAGCTACAGCCAACCCAGCCCTAACTACATGCTTTAGCAAAAAGTAAAATTTAAAGCCTAATCCTAAAAGTAGAGATACAAATAGAGGTTGTGCACACTGAAGCGAGATACAGCAGAAAACAAAAAGTGATGTTTGCATTCTGTGGTTATTGCTGAATAATGCTTCTGAACATGAAAACATGGCACTGTCATGTTGTTTTTCATTCAAAACTGAAAATTTAAATTTAAATTCAATTGCAAATTGTCTTGATGCATGCAAGTAAGGAAATCCCCCCTAAAAAGTTGATTCTGTTCATCTGGACATAGCGTTTTCAGAGGGAGAAATATTTCATCACTCATCAAGTCAGAGTCAAGGAGAAGAGAGTATTGAAAGTAGACTTCACACAGACACTAACATACACAAACAGGAAGATGACCCTGCACACTAGGGAGTGGCCCCTTCTTTTCTTTGTCTGGAGTGCTGGACAGTTGAAATTCTAGAAATTAAATTATTAACTTGAAATTCCAACCACTAAATAATAAAATCTGAAAACTTAGACTTTGAGTTTGTGTGTCTTCCCGAAAGCTGTTACGTGGACACTCCAAATGCTACAACAGATACAGTGCCTGTCCCACAAAAAAAAAAAAAAAAAAAAAAAAAAAAAAAAGAGTCCAACCTTTCAGATAATAAAACAGTGCAGTAGCTCCTTTGATTTTAAATTTAAATTTAAATAAACTCTGTGCAACAATATGTATGTGTGTGTATTTCTGCCAGAAATATTTGGCATTTTGTTCTCAATAAGGTCAGTGAAATGCTGTTTTAGGAATGAACCACAAACCTCTGGCACTGTGCGTAAAACTATTGGTCATTCTCGCCATTTACGCTTTCTAAATAACCATCATAGCAGCAACGATCACAGTCACGCCTGCTTACTCAAGTTGTCTGTCGCTAATCTTGGTACAGTAAATCCCATTTATTTTAATACTTTGTGTCTGAAAGTGACACTCTAAATTCAACAACTGGTACATGTTGCACAAATAAGTGTCACACTTGCAGTATTTATTTATTAGTTATAGGTAGAAAAGCTGACAGATAGGTGAGAATTAACAGTGTTCAGCCTGGTCTTAATGAGGGACTATACAAACAGTGCTCCCTGCCCCCACAGAATAGGATTTTTCAACTGTAATCAGAGATTATTAACATTATTAATAAATAAACACTTCAATAACAAAATTTGTAAAAAATGAATTAGGTAGCATCTACCTCCGAACATTCTTGTTGATGTTGTTGTGAACATGTGTGACTTCCTCATGATGTTTTACAAAAAAAACAAAAAAAACACACACAAGAAGAACTGTTAATTTTTAATGACCAAAATCAAACAGTAAAATATCCATTATCGTTTTAGAAACTGACTTCCTCATAACTTGACAAAGGAAACAGACTCCAGTTTTTAGTATCAGCATTTTAAACATTTTTGAGTGTTGAGTTGGCATTTTGTTACTAACATGTTGACATACATCTGTTTGCTTCTCTTTCAGTTCTTTCATACCTGTGGGATTTAATGATTATTAGGTTTGGCCCATTCAACATTGACATCTATTTCCTTCATGGCTCATAAGGATGCAAATTATCTCTCAGAGCTCAGCTCTGCAGCAGAGAACATGCAAATCATATCACTCGTGTTAGTTTATTTGGGGAGCTTGAGGAAGTCACAATTTAGCCTTTATATTCGCACAAAAATATACCAGCAATGAAATGTGAAAAGGAACAAGTCTAATGCAAATTTGTGTTTTGAAGAAATAAATTTACACTTAATTCTAAAAAGTTAGTTTGAGTCACAGTTATAAAAGGTGTAGACTGCTGCCCTTTCTTTTTGAAAACAATACCATGCAGATATATGGTGGACAACATTTTTTATTATAAGTATTTTAGCAAGAGTGATAAGCTAGATATCTACTTTATATTATATGCTGTTACGACCCGGCTCAAAAGCCGCAACATAAAAAAGGAGACGAATACCAGAGTATGGGTGAGAAGAGGTTTTATCTTAAAATGGAAAACCAGGTTGGCTAAAATGGCTGATGCCACCAAGGCAAAGACAAGTGAGCTCCCTGGGAAGCTTGCCTCAGGTATGCTTTTATCCACACCTGACTAGGTGTGGCCAATTAGCACCAGCTGAACACACTGAGCAGATTAAAGGCTGCAGAGGGACGTAACACCACCTCCGTTAAAAGGGTTCCTCTAGGACCCCTAAATTTATTAAAAGCCCCTTTGAAGCCTTCAGGTCCTTGACCCACAAACCTGGAATAAAAGTTAAAGCTAACAGAAGCACAGTGTTCACATTATAGTTGGCATCTCTAAGCATGGATGGGCATGAGGATTTGAAGTTGCCACACTGAACACACACAAAAAGTAACATGTGATCAACACAAAGGAGCACAACAGTCAAACCCAAAATGATTACCTGATCTGCTACAACACAAAACCAAAAGTAGCAACAAATAATCACAACTAAGTCACATACAAGTGGCCCTATACCACAACAAGTTACTTTAATCCAAAAAGTTCAGTAAAGCAAGCACACTAGTGACCAACCACAAAATGGAGAGCTATGGCCACACAATGATCACATCAAGGGTGGCTCAGCACCCCACAGTGTTATTGCCATCACCTGGCCAACAACACTCACAAGTGATCCAACAAATTAGCCATATTCCCCACAACACTAAAGGTCACATCACAAAACACTCACCTCACAAGGATCTCATTAGCATCCATCAACACTGACATATGCACACACATGGTGTACACACAATGCCAACTTAAAAACAGCCTACCTGCCTCAGCTACAGACCATAATCATGAATGGTCTCAAACCTCCTACCAAGTTTGGTGCCATTGATTTACTATGTGCAACTACCAGCCTAAAACACTAAAAAAAACAACAAAACCCTAACTTTACCTACCCTAGTCTTCAGTGGTGTACCAGGCTCGAGGCAACTTTAAATGCGAACTTGAGAGCAGGCAGCAGACCAGAGATATAGTCTCCTACCAAACTCTGAAGCGTACCCCCACCCAGGATAGCCACCAAACACAACAAATTAAACAACAAAGCAAAACAACAAACGAGTGCTTCGCTGGAAGGGCAGCACAGCCACCCAGCTGAAACACACTTAAAGGCAGCTTGCTCAATTACAGTGAACACCATCACTCACCCACTTAAAAGCAAAACAAACTGACATTTAGTCTCCACTAAAATGTCCAAATATCCCGGACGAGCCGCCACTTATGTTACGACCCGGCTCAAAAGCCGCAACATAAAAACGGAGATGAATAACAGAGTGTTAGTGTGAAGAGGCTTTATCTTAAAATGGCATAGCCGGTTGGTTCAAATGGCTGGTACCACCAAGGCAAAGACTAGTGAGCTCTCTGGACACTTGCCTCAGGTATGCTTTTATCCACACCTGACTAGGTGTGGCCAATAAGCACCAGCTGAACACACTGAGCAGATTAGAGGCTGCAGAGGGACGTAACATATGCATTTTTGTTTTAAAGTATGTAAGACCAATAGTGACACAAACAACAGGGTTTGCATAGGACTCTTTGCACCTCTGTGAAAAACTAAATGCCTCCTTACATCTTTCACAAGAATAAACCACAGCAATGAACACTAAACCAAAGAGATGTTTGACTTTTTGTCTTTTCACATTTCAGTGCTTGTATAGTGTTATGTGAAAGTATTAATATCTGAAATGTGTGACTTCCTCAAAGGAAACTGACAGTGTTCAAACAGTTCATATGTCCTGTGCTGCAGAGCTGAGCTCTAAGTAATAATCTGCATCTGAACCATGGAGGAAATTTATGTCAATGTTGAATACCTCAAGCATAACAATTCAAAACCTTCACCAGGTCACACAGGTAAGAAAGAAGTGACAGAAAAGAAAATGTATTTTAACATCTATTACTGTTGTACAGCTTGAATGTTTCTGTGTTCATTTCTATTTTAAGGAACAAGCGGCTGTGATAGGAGTTCCCATTTAGGAATTATTATCTGTCTGGGAATGCTGAGTGTTTTCCTGCTGATTGGACTCATCACCCTCGGTGTTTACTGTGAGTTTGGTTTTTCATAAATGATCACTCAAACACTAATCAGCCCACATAAAAAAAAAAAGTAGAATGGCATCAGCCCGATCTATAACTAATTTGACAAATTACACAAGCTTTGAACTTAAGAAGTCTCACTGATCCAAAACATTTAAAGAACACAAAAACAATAGTTCCTCATTCACAGTAAAGCAATTTTTTACTCTCATTTTCCCAAAGATACATACAGGATATGACACGGAATACAGATGAGGACAAAATTATTAGCTTACAACTCAAACAATATGTCCAGACAGAGAATCACAGTGGTGGGAGCATTATGCATAAACACATCTCTAACTGGGGATCCTGTCAGGTGGAAGGAATCATGAAGAAAATAGGCTACGTAAAGATTTTCAAATAAAACCTCAAGCAGTCAGAAACACAACTGGGTCTGCGTCATGACTTCATCTTTGAACATGACAACAATCCAAAACATGCATTGCTCTGAGTGAAGAACAATCGCCAGACAACTAAAGTGCACGTTGCTGACTGGTCTGCACAAAGCTCTGACTTGAATCCCATTGAAAATATGTGGTGAACTAAAAACCAAGGTCCATGCCAGAAGTAGCTGCCTAACAAGAATCAGCTGGGATTAGTCAGGAGACGTGTAAGAGACTTATTGAAGACTGCAACAAATGGCTGCAGGCCGTTATTCAGCAAGGAGAATAGACAATTGACTATTAGTGCCAGGGGGCTAATCATTTTGACCATGGTAAATTTATTTATTTGCAAAATTATTTTGTTTCTGTTTGCAAAGTAAAATAATGTAAGCAGGATGTTTTGGAAAAGCTGTGTTCAAAATTCCTTTGTCTGTTTAATAGCACTTGGAAAACACTTAAGCTTTAAACCATTTATTTTATGAACATCTTTCATTGTCTTCTGGTAACATTTTGAAATATTTAAATTTAGATTTATGAGAAAACAGTTCAATTATGATTGAAATCATTCATTTCGATTTATTTCAGATCATGTCTCAGCTACAAATCTCTCTGCTGAGTCTAACAAGCTTTCCGCTATAACTGAAGAGAGAGACCTTCTGAATGCAAATCTCTCTGCTGTGAGTAACAAACTTTCCTCTATGACTGAGGAGAGAGATCTGCTGCAAGCCAACCTCACTGAAACCACCAAAGAGCTGAAGAACCTTCAGAGTTTGTCCAAACAGAGTGAGTCCTTGTATTTGCTGTTGAGATTTACTTATTTTGTTTCTTTGTGTTTTTGTTGAAAAATTCAGTGATAAATTCACAGTCTGGTGATGATATAATGATGTGGCATCTCAAATTCAGTGCTACACTAAAATACTTTGACTTTTTTTTCCCTAGCACTTGCTTGTACAAAACAGCCATTGTTGGCTATATTGTGTGCACTGGTTTAAAAACGACAATGGTACTTAAGGCCTGGTATATTGTTGTGAAGTTTCAAGATGATCCATTAAAAATTGTAGGTAAGATGAAGGTAAAATGAAGTTTTTATGGATTTTAATATTTTAATATTTTATGCAACCTTAACCCGATTTTCACCTAAATTAAATCAGCTCTGGCTGTTATTGATATCCACCATGACAAAAAATTTGAAAATGATATCTCAAAAACTGAGGACACTATACTGCTAACAAACACATAGACCAGGAGTCTCAAACTTGCGGCCTGGGCATATTGACATGAAGAAATATGATGCAATTTGGCCCTTGAAGTTACTTTTTTTGTTAGGGAGGATTTGTTTTGTTGTTTAGTGCAATGTTAAAATAAGTTCTTTAAAAAGCAAAAGAAATATTTAATATGAAGGCATATTGAGCAGAGAGTACAAACACGTTGAGGGATTGGTCGTGCTAGTTCGGTGAGAGTTATTTGTAAAGAAAACAGTTTTCACTAGCAGTCAAAAACTAATGTGTATACTTATGTCTGGATTTTTAGTTTGTTAAATACATACAAAAGCATAGCAGAAGTGCTTTATTTGGTAGTTCAATGAAAGACTTCGGTTAGTTAAGAGTGAGATGAAAAATAATTGCGTTCACGTTTGTAGTTGTGTCTTGTTATACAATTTTTGAAATGAAAAAAAAACAAACAAAACACCAAATTTTTGGAAATATTTGTGTGTTTTCTTGTTTGTCTGATTGTTTTTTTTGTACTACTTGAACACTAAATTGGCCAATGCGATGACTCTGTCAGCAGTGGCCCACAGCTCATTTAAGTTTGACAACCCTGATATTGACAGACAAGCAAACAAATCAAATTGATTACACCCTACCTTTCGTTTTAAGGGGGAAAACGAAAGTCAGCTGAACTGTAGCTTTAAGTAAAAGTTGTAACTTTTGACTACTATAATAAAATCCTAACAAGAACAAGATACTTGTCATTTGCATTTCATAGCTCTCTACCTAACTGCTAACTGGGATGTCAGGCCATGTTTGCATTTTTTTGTAACTGCTTATTCGTTTTAGGGCTGAAGTGCAGGACTCAACTACTGCTGAAAAATGTTTAAGCAAATACCAACTCATCTAAGAACTGATGATTACATCAACTTTCAGTGAAGCACATATTAATTAATTTTAAAAAAAAAACTATCACTGCGGAAATTCTTTTGTTCACTTTTAAAATTCTGAATAATTTAGCGGCGACCTATCTCTCTGAACTACTCCACTTATACAATCCCAACAGAGCACTTAGATCGTCCAATCACATGCTCCTAGCACGACCTAGGTCTCGACTGAAGTCGAGAGGTGACCGGGTCTTTGCAACTGTGGCACCTAGACTCTGGAATAACCTCCCTGTTCATATTCGTACTACCGAGTCTATCCAGTCTTTTAAATCACGTCTTAAAACTTATCTTTTTACTTTGGCCTTTGATTCTAACTAGTTGGCTGTTCTAGCTTGTTGTGTTGTCACCTATGGTTTGTTGTGCTGTTTTATTGTTTGTTTTAATTGTCTCATGCTTTTACTGACTGTGAAGCACTATGGTCAACAATGTTGTTTTAATATGTGCCATATAAATAAATTTTGATTTGATTTAAAACATTGTAACATCAGTGACATAATATCTTTGTGTACATTTTATTTGGCCTGTTTACAGAGTGACATCAAGAATTCACAAAATAGCTGTCATGTGCCAGGCCTGTGCATCCATAATGCCTCTTGTTCAATGTTTTTTGCAGAGAAAGTGTGTCCTGAAGGATGGATCATGTTCAGTCATAGCTGTTATGTATTATCTGAAAAGCTTGGTTCCTGGGATGAAGGTAGAGACGACTGCAGAAGCAAAGGAGCAGATCTGGTGGTGATAGAAAGCCTTGAAGACAAGGTACAGCATAACCAGTATGCATGTGTCATTGTGTTTGTAAATAGTTATTCAAAATTACACTCCTCAAAATGTTTTATATCAATTACTTTCCTCACTCTTTTAAACAATAAATATTTTACAGGAATTTATATCTAGTTACATTAAGGAATATGCTTGGATTGGTTTGAATGACAAGGAAGAGGAAGGAAATTGGAAATGGGTCGATGGAACTCCACTGAATCTAAAGTAAGTCTTCACTTTGCTCCAGTGGTCTCATTTGCTCAGGAAGGTTCGTAACTGAGTGATGTCACCCAGGAGAATCTGCATATCAACTATAGTAAATGCTGTTTGAATACTACAAATTCCTAGGAAATACTCCTTTTTATTACCTCGTTTACAGTGTAGGGACTAACGTGTTATTAAGTAACGCGTTACAGTAACTACGTTATTATTGTGGTAACGAGCACGGTAACTAGTTATTATGCCAAAATCAGGAACGCGTTAATCGTTACTGGGATTTAGATAGGCTCGTTACTCGTTACTTCGTGTGGTGGCTATCGCTGAGCTTCCACAGATTCAGTAACATTAGCAAGTGGTGGAGGCCAGCAGGTGGATGAGGGAAGGGGAGGCAGGAGGAGGAGAGACCCGAGGTGGCCGTCTGTCTGAGTGTCAGGTGAACTGAACTTCAGGTAAGAATTTATGACCTGCAGTCTATCTGGGTCAGATAGAAACCAAGTTTAGATGGAGTTTATTTTCGTTGTGCTGACATTTTCGTACTGCGTACTAGCTAGCATGACGGAGTTTCTATACAGCTGGGTGGGTGCTATGATGTTGCCAACGTCCTCTAAAAAACTAAATTATCTCGTATTCAGAGAAAATATTACGTGTTTCATATTGAGGTGAAAAGAAATGCAGTTTGTCCCGTAGCCTACTTCAGCTACAATGAAAAAGACACAAAGCTGGAATTATTCTGTGTCTTTGCTGCACAGCTGCCTATTCTTCTCTCACCCTCCCTCTCCGGTTTCTACTTCAATCATGAAACTGATCAATGATCAGCTGATCGGCTTTTCTCTCTTGTTTGTTTATCGCCCACTTTGCGGCCGAAAGAGGAAACCAGCGGATGTCGCGCTAAACAACAGCAGCACGTTTAAGCTTGATCAGCTGTTGTTAGAATTTATTTAATATTAATTTCTAGTATCAGCTGATGCTTGCTGGAGCCACAGCTGTAAAGCTGCTGGTCATGATATCGGTTTGGATATGTGGTGAGAGGGAAACATGAAGATAAAACCAGGAGATGTCCTGATGTTACTGAATCATCAGAGCTGAACAGGTGATGGAGAAACAGGTTTACCTTTTAGGTGACATGAATGAGTTGAAGGGAAGTTATGAACTGTTTCTGAGAGACAAATAACACCAGGATCTTTTTTTTTTTCATGTAGCTGACAGCTGGTAACTGTGCAGGGGCGGGTCTAGCAAAGTTTTGCCAGGGGGGCCAGGTAGGGCATTAACAGGGAGAGGGGGCTATAAGTCCAAAATTTTGTAATAGCTGTACAAATGTAGAAGAAGACAAAACATTTACCGTGACAGTCTCTAATATGAGAGCATTAGATTTAGAGCAATTGGCAGTAAATTGAGTGCCACATATTTTAATAAATCTGGCCCTAAATATTCCTTCTCCTTTATTATCACCCTTTGTAATTAAGTTTTATTTTTCACAGGTTTCAAAGGTTGACCTCTGTAAAACAGTAGTTTAAGAAATCATGGTGCTGAAGTCATATGCCCAATTTGTAGTCATTTCCTGGTTATTTTAACATGGCAGACATTCAGTGACTTTGTTAAAGAGAGTAGAGAATGGTGTTCAGGTTCTCAGCACACTGCTCTTCTGTTTTTCAAAGTCCTTATCAATTCTCCTACCCACCTGATAATATGTTCAGCAAGGAAAACTGGTTTGGAAAGGTTCATAACATGTACTTTTGGAACGTACACTTTGATTGAATTTATTACTTTTACTGAATTTTCAGCAGAAATAAGCTCATTGGTGGGCTGAGCTGTCAGTGGGTTTAGTCAAACTAGAAACTGCTGAGTTATATTTAGCATAGCCTATACCAGGGGTGTCAAACTCAAATACACAGTGGGCCAAAATTCAAAACTGGAACAAAGTCGCGGGCTAACGTTAATATTTATTGAAATATATTTATTCCTCCAGATATAAGAATGAATCTTTTCTTATGGACTCAAACACGTTTTGCTGAAAAACTGAATATGGAACGAGCAAAGCTTAATACTAAACAATATATATATTAGCTGTATAATACCAGTAGGCCAGCTCTGATAGTAATTTGGTATGGCTTCACGGGCCAAATGTAAGTAGGCTGCGGGCCAAATTTGGCCCGCGGGCCAGAGTTTGACACCTATGGCCTATAAGGTCAGAAGAAATGCTCAGCAAATTACCACAGTTATATTGCTATAAACACTGCATTAAAAAAATAGAAAATTAAGCTGATGTTTCTTTGCTTTTTGGGTTGTTTGTTTGTTTAGTTTTTTGTGTTTTGTCTTGTTTTTTGATTTGTTTTTTTCGGGGGGGTCTCCTTTCTATAAGTCTTTTGTCAAATACAATAATTCTCTTGTTCACTAACTTGTCAGGAACTGGATGGCAAAACAACCGGATAACGGTGGTGGAAACCCAAAGTGGGGTGAAGAGGACTGCGTTCAAGTACAAACTGATGCATCGTGGAATGATCTTTCATGTTCAGCCTCTATAAAATGGATCTGTGAAAAACATACAACAGAATAATTCACTGACCACTGTCTGACATGTATTTACTAATTCAGCTGTGCCTTTTATTTTATCCTACATGTCATTTTCACTCCATTTTAACTTCTTCTTTTTTTGTAGCTAAAAATGTGCAACCTTTTAAATCTAAAGTTATGTTTATGCCAGTAGAAATACCAGATACTTGTGGAAGTGTTGTGTGTATTCCAATATCATTTTTAAAAAAAATCAATCCCTTGTTAGGGAACAAATAAAAAATAAAGTCTCAAGTCTTGTGTTCTGGAGAACAATGGCTGCAGTCACATTTAGTCTGAGCTCAGTGGGCATCTAATGATCTAAACCCATCTCAACAGTGACACCTGCTGGCCAGATTGGCTATCACTACATCTTGATGATGCTGTTCTGTGAAACAATGGTTGTATCCCAATTCAGGATCTGCAGCCTTAAAGTACGCAGCCTGAACGATCCTCAAGGGCCGCGTACTTATAGACCGCTAAGGCCGGAAGTGCGAGGCTTGTGAAATGGGACGGTCTAGCCTCCCAGGTTGCCTAGCAACCATGATACTAACAGCTGGAAACGTTTCATACAGCTTTGTTTGACAGAAATGAAGGAGAAAACCTTTTGTTCATTTGTTTGTTTGTTTCTACATGAGCTTTGATCATTCTCTGTAAGATTAAGGTCAGCTATTGAACGGCGTGTATTTTAAAGTAAAGGCTTTAAAACCAAGTTAGTACAAACGCCACTAATGTCACATAACTTTGCCGACATGTGGCCAACAGTAATGTTTTAATGTTCTTCGTTATTAAACATTTGCACATAAATAAGTGACATAATATTCAGTACTTACTTAAAGTTTACTCTTCGGGCGCCCCTCATCCGCTGTTTTTTTTTTTTCGGCAAAATTATCCACACCCACCGCCGCGCTATGCATTCTGGGATATGTTGGGCCACGAAGTCTACACTGCCACAGCCTTGAAATTCAGGGAAATGAAGGACGCATTTGAGGGCCGCATTTCAAGCAGCCTTCGAATTGGGACAGCCTTCGTCGCGTCGCTGTGACGTAATCGGCCTTAAAATGCGGCCTTTAAGGCTGCAGACCCTGAATTGGGATACAGCCAATGACACAGAAAAGCCTAGCAAAATTCAAAGCAAAAATACTTATTAAACCAGACTGTCAATAGTTGTGACCATCACATGTTTTGGAGAAATCCTCGTACAAACAGGGAAGGAAAAAAATGAGACTCTTAAAGACAGAAAGCAATGACTGTTACAACCGGTGTTGTAAAATTCTCAGTCTGTTAACATTCATGTTGCTCACTATAAACCAAATTATAAAATAAAGTATACAGGAAAACACTGCAGTGTTTACTGTAATAGCCACAAATATTTACAGCTGTTTTTTGGGGGGTTGGTCATCTCTGTTTTTTGCACAGCCCTCAAAGTCTGGATGTGTTTGATGTTTACATTTTCTTTGAGTTTGTGTCATCGGGTTTGTTCTATACACTGTCAAGCAAAGCAAAAAGCTGGCATAAAAAGATTTAATTTTTAATTAACTTAAAATATGTTTAAATGAAAACATTAAAGTTGTTTTCATTTAAACATATTTTTAAGTTACCTTAATCTCGCCTCTGTCAGTGCGCCCCAGGGTGGCTGTGGCTACAATGTAGCTTGCCATCACCAGTGTGTGAATGGGTGGATGACTGGATGTGTAAAGCGCTTTGGGGTCGTTAGGGACTAAGTACAGCGCTATACAAATACAGGCCATTTACCATTTAATTTAACAAGTAGTCAGTTGTGGTACAGCCATCAGCAGATAAACTGGAGCAGCTGGGATACCAAAAAAGTGTAGGGGGGCGTGTTCACAGTAGTGATGGGATTTCCGACTCTTTTTAGAGAACCGGCTCTTTCGGCTCGGCTCACTAAAAAGAGCCGGCTCTTTCGGCTCCGAACCGGCTCTTCTGGTTGTTTTGTTGCTTTAATTAATTTATTATTAACAATAATATAAAATTATGCACAAAAGGAATTACTAATGTAAAAAAAAAAGTGGTTTTAGTTATATATTTATATATAAACATATATGTGGTGGCCCCTAGAGACAAAGCATGTACAAACTCTAAAACACATTTCTAGCTTTAACTGAACTTCCAAAACAGAGCTACCTAGATCACTTAAATTACACAATTGAAAGCATATGTGTATGGTTTGTGTATTTATACACAAGCACTCATATATATTCAAATAATTAAAAAAAAAAAAAGTTAATTTACCTGTTACTACCACACACCAAATCCGGTCGTTGGTACTTGCTGGCTTGTGTAGCCACTAGGTAACAAAAGCTCAACACTGGGCCCAGCATCCTGGAGCACTTCTGTTGTGTTTGTACCTGTTTTGGAGTTTTTACGTGCTTCTGAGTTTTTACGTGTTTTGGAGTTTGTATGTGCTTTGTCTCTAGGGGCCACCGTAAATATACTTTTATTTATTCACTCCACATAAAATGTAATAAATGAATCATATAATACAAAAAACAACTAGTCACAGTTCAACTTTTAACTATTTAAATTTTCAGCTTTTTCCTTTTAAACAAATTTTAAATGAAACAACACAAAACACTGCAAACCACAACACAATTAAATATAAATTACAATATGAAAACAAAAAGAAGATGCATATTCTCTGTCATATTGGCCTGCATGAATAAACTTTCTGAATCCTTTATCATCCGCAACTGAAAATAGTTGTGGATGATTACTATACCTTTCTAATGTGATGTTGTTGTCCCTGGCTCCCTTTCTCCGTCTCTCCGTCTTGCTCTGTTCCTGTGCTACTGCCAGTGTAACTACCGCCCCTCCCCCCTCTGCCCAGCGCAAAGCACAAAGCTCGCATGCGGAGTGAAGCGGAAAAAAAGTGCGAGAGAGAGGGTGACAGAAAAAAAAAAACAAAAAAAAAAAACAGCTTGCGATAAGGAGCCGGAACGCGTCTTTCACTTCAAAGACTCGGCTCTAAGAGCCGTTTTGTTCACGACCGACACATCACTAGTTCGCAGTCACATCCCCAGCGGGTGTGTGGGCGGGAGAGTGATGCAGGCGCTCCACCTCAAGTCACTACTGCGCAGCCTCTGGCTCCAAAAGTGCGACAGGGCAGCTTCCACAAGCGGGAAAATTCGGCTTCATTCTCACCATCTTTTATTTGGTGAGAGCCCAAACTAGCATTAGCACGGACAACAATGGTAAGCCTCTACAAGTTTTTTTTTCTCTTTTTTTTTCTCTTTTTTTTTCTCCAACCAATTAATAACCTATGGAAGCCCGTTTCCGCCACTAAAAAAAAAAAAAAAAAAAAAAAGCTAGTATCCATAACTCGAAATTTCGAGTTATTTTCTCGAAGTTTCGACTTATTAACTCGAAATTTCGAGAAATATAACTCAAAATTTCGAGTTACTTTTCTCAAAATTTCGAGTTAGCTCTGCCAATCAAAAATATACGTGAATGAGGTGGCTTTCTTGTTACCCGGAAGCATATGGCGCAGAGGAACGCGCACTCAAAACGGATCCCAACAAATTGGCGCTTTCGCGAGTACGTTTGCTGATAGTAACACCATGTGATTCAGCTAATAACACAGGGATTTCATCATTTGTGAAGCCAGGCTGAAAACACTGAGCAATCCGTGCATTCACGACTGGATGTAATACCGGTAGCTTAGCTGTAGCATTTGTAGCTGAGGGCTTCAGCTTCCGGGTAACAAGGAAATGACGTCATTCACGTAGATTACTGATTGGCAGCGCTAACTCGAAATGAGTTAATAAATCGAAATTTTGAGTTAATATGTCGAAATTTCAAGAAAGTAACTCGAAATTTCAAGAAAATAACTTGGAATTTTTTTTTTTTTTTTTTTTTTTTTTTTTAGTGGCGGAAACGGGCTTCCATAAATAACCCATCTTGCAACTGTACTTCTCTCCTTGATCCAGTCACCCGGCTCTGGACTTCCAGCAAGTGCGCTGGCCTTTTCTTTCCCCACAGTTCAACTCTGGGTTTTCCTCCTTTTTTTCTCTGCGTTTCTTGATCTTAGCAGTACTGCCTTCAGTCCCGTGGCTGAGATGGGAAAAAGAACCACGTGTATGGGCTCAAGTAGTGGTCATAAATATTTTGTACTTGTAAACAGGCTGCGTAGTTTTGAACAGCACAAAATATCAGAAAATTTTAGGTTTGTGCATCTGTAGATGAGAATTTGTGTTTATAAAAAAATATTTACACAAGTTACAATTTTTACAGACCAAAGTTAAGGGACCTAGCTTGTATGAGCCTTATGGGGTATTTATTTAGAGATCCTCCAGCTTCAAACTGGTTACCCTTCTAGGACCTGAAGCTCAGTAAAGCACCACTCCGACAGCCAAACCCATCTGTTCTCTGGTTGGATTGTTAAATTTGTGATTGACATGACACTGACCACATCTTACATTTTGAAGAAGAAATAAGAAACATTAATTTGGTTAGTGTGTACAGTGTATAATCTGCTGTCTGTTCATCCAGCTTGCAACAGATTTGTTTACACTCACAATACTTTACTAGTATTTTTGTCTATAATAGTATCTTCTATTCGCATTAGTATTTACCATCTATGTTATTTCATTATAATTTAAGTTTAAATCTGCTTTTCTCTTCTATCTCTTATTGTTTTATCAGACATGTCCCCCAACAATGCCCAGGACAAGGTAGTCCCAGGAGGCTGGCTCACCTCCAGATCCTCCAAGTACCAAATTTGAACTCTCCTTTGAGAAGGGTCTTATGGCACATTTGCAAAATGTGTCAGTATGACTGACAGGAAGGCTGTAGCCATTATGAAAAACGAGAACCCAAAGACCCATTGGAAAACCAAGAGGTAAAAACTGCTCCCTAGAATTTCAGTTAGAAAGATGTTTGCAGTGGATGTAAGGACTGTGATGAAATGCCTATAAAATGTTTTTTTCTGTTAAACTAATGTAAAAACCATCTCATGTTTCTAGCTCACTGCCATGTGAAAACGTAACGCCTGTAACTCCAACAAACCAAATATATTCCTGAGTTTGAATATGTTTAAAAAGTCTTTTTGACTTCATGAAAGGAATAAATTTCAAACTGCTCAATTAAAAGGCAATTCGTCCCATTGTCGTGCAGGTATGATTAACTCCATGATTCTTTACATTAATGCTCTGAAAATGGATACTGATCAAATTTGAATCGTAACATGACATATTCTTTGATACCTCTCAGACTGGAATAGTGCTTAATCACCTCAAGTCTCTTGGAACAATACACGCAGACCTGAAATTATAAAATGTAATGTTGGTGAAATATCACCAAGAGCCGTACTGAATACAATTATTGACTTTGACCTGGCCTATGACACCTCAGCTGCCAAAGTGGGGCTCTTACATTCAGACCTGTCCGTACTGGTAAGTAGCTGGAATCAAATTGAATCTCTTCCTCACACAGTCACACAAACTCCAGTGTTTGTGATTTCTGTTAGGGGTTTCTCAGCTGTAGTATAAATAATGCTTATCCAAATGGTCAACATAAACAAAAAATGTGACAATCATTTCTCTTTGTCGTCCATCAGGTCTCCGGAGATTATTCTGGGGCTTCCATCTACAAAAGCCATAGATGTATGGTCCCTGGGCTGCATGGCTGAGTCTGTACACTGGTTCCTTGCTGTACCCTGGGTACAGTGAGTATGCCATGGTAAGTAAAGCAATACAAGAGCAGTTTTTATTTCTTCTGAAGAATTTGATCTCAAGCTTAATAGAAAAGATTGATAACATGATGTATGTCAGTTAAAAGTCTGTGCTGGACTCCTAGTTTGATTACATGTTCTGCTGTACTCTCAGCTGAGATACATGATGGAGACTCAAGGACAACCCCCAAAGAAAATTTCAGACTGTCTTTTCAGACATCTGAACTGTATTTCCAAGAGTCTGGTATTCAGTTCGTGGAGAAAAGATGAATAAATCTCTGGATGACCTCTTACATGTAAGTATACTTTTTGACCATATAGTGGGCAAAAAACAAAGTCTCTTTAGCTGTGCTGTGTTGCTTTCAGATCACCCTTTAGATCCACCCCACCGAGCCTCAGGATTATGCAGATAAAACCGCAGAAATGTGTGATCTCCTGATGTTTGTTGAACTCTAATAGTAATAAGGTTATTAAAAATAATCTGGTCTTTTTATTACATATTACTTTGCTTTATGTGAAAATTCTGTTATCATTTAAATGAGTAATTTAACATATGGCATGGTTCATTGTCTGCAGTGTTAAGTCCTGCTATGAGCACATTAACAGCTTTAAAATAAAGAAGACAGGGATGTCAGATAGCGGAACAGAAGGGTGTGGATCTCTGCACCAGCCCACCTCTGACACCAGACAACCTGCCCAACAGAACTCCCACCCTTGGCCTCCACCCTTCTTCTCAGAGGAGCAGCCTGAACTTCATCAGGCCCAGTCACTGTAAAACTGCTCACACATTTCCAATATTTCCAATCAAATCACACTTTAAAAGAAAACATCTGGAAGAAGATAAAAAGGATACGAGTGACCCAGATCTTTAAAAAAAAAAAAAAAGAAAAAAGTACTGATTGGAAAGACATGAGCAGAAAAATACCGTACCAACATGAAAGGTCAGATCATGACCAGAAGAAATACCATCATTCTACGGGTTCATCTTGCTCAACCAGTGGCTACAGGACACAGAATTCCATCTTGGCGAGTAAGAGGAAGCCAGACCAAAACTGCTTTGACAGGTCAAATGAGAGGGCCAGAGCAAACTACGAAGATGGCAGGAGCCACATGTCCGTTAACACCTTCAATCACAGTCGGGCTGAGGACCACCGCTGCAGAGAAGCAAAAGAAGGGCAAGCAGAGTAACACTTGATTTTTCTTACATGACGTGAGTGCCTCACTTAATCTCACTTAAACAAATTTAAAACGTTTGGCTATTGAAAAACAGACTGTTAAAATTCATCTCAGCAGTAATGAGGCCACTAAAACTAATATTGAATCAGTGTGTAATGTCACTAACATTGTCAGACTCTATAGGTTTCCCTGGTCCATTTCTCAATCTTGTATTTCAGTGATTCCACCACTGCACATCATTAATGTCTGTCTTCTCTTTCCACTAGTTATTTCTCATCTCTATACTCTCCTTTCTCTATGCTTTCACTTGATTGTCAGGGATTTCTCCACCTTATGGAGGGTTTTCAGCTTACGGTATAAAGTTCCTTCAGGCGAATTTTGTTGTGAATTGGCATCACAGAAAAATTGAAATGATTAGTTTCATTTCTTGAAGTAAAAATAAAGTTGTCTACATTAAAAAGCAAACAGTGTCCCTGTTATTGTAATAGTCAGCTAAGTAAGTTAGAAATGATAACAGCCAGACAACCGAGTAATATGCATTATATATGGTTAAAATACACCAAATGCAGTAAGTATACTCGTTTCATATAAATATAGTCTATATTGGTGGATTTTTTTGCTGCCGTCACTTCCAAAACGTTCCCCTCTCACTAAATAACCAAATCCCACGTGTTGCCAAATGATTTTTTTTTTATTGGTCGACATGATTCACTTTTACACCAATAGGAAAGCCGTGGCATTTTTTTAAAATTCGCTTTTCTTTTTTGTGCTGTCCTTGGAAAACACTATTTTTACAGTTTCTTCTGCGCTAAGCATGACAATAGTATTCAGAAAAAAGCATTGTGTATATATTTATGATATATACACAATTGTATAGCGTTGTTTGACACATGAGCACACATGTGCAATAATGTTGTGGCTTTATGTTTTGGAGATGAAACATCAGATTTTATTTAGATTTTTATTATTGGGGGGGGGGGGGGGTTGTGGTAGGGTGAGTGTTGGTTTATTTATGGTGTTTGCTATGACTTGACTGGAATGCTGTACTTCAAGTAAGCAAACTTGCATTTTCATCATGAGATCCAATAATTTTTCTCCAACAGTGTTTTAACTGAACTATTTTGAAGCATACTGTCATTTCTGTTTATTTCGCTTAAATTAAGAAAAGGATTTTTAATGGCATTTAGTTAATTTAAACAAAAAAATCTCAATGTTCCCTGCAATTAGCCACACAGTCCCCATTCCAACAAAGATGACGACTTTATTGTGAAAGTCACAACCGGATGTGCTCTAAGTCATTTCTGGGTTTAACAGTTGTGAGGCAACATGGCGAACGCCGGTGGAATGACCGTGGATGGAGACCTGATGCGATACACTGAGTACTCTCCAAAAACCAGTGTTAGAAGTGACGCGGAGATAGACAGGCAGCTGGTAAGTACCTGTTTTAAATACTTAGGACTTTTGTGTCTGTCAAACTAAATCGAGGTGGTTTGATAGCAGCTGACACTTCTGTTAAGTAACTTCAATGACCGCTAACGGCACGTCGGTCTATTGCATCAGGTACAGAAGCTAGCGAACTAACCTGAGCAAAGTAAGCTTTAAAGAATGTCTCACAGACACGAGCTTTCAGGGCTAATTGGTGCAATCTTCATTTTCTCTGGGTTAAACAACAGTAGATGAGGAATCGTAACCTGGTTAGCCACAACTAGCTACATGTGGGTTACATGTATGACTCCAAGGAACAGTGACGTTTGTATGTCGATGGGTTAACACAGAGCCCTTGCAGAGGTTCTTTTAGATGTCATTAATATTTATTGTGAGGCTTAAAAAATACGATGCAAAATATACTGAGGTTTAAACAGGGGAAAGACACGCTTTAAAAAAAATGCACGTTTTCAGGTCCCATTTATTTAATTATGGAGGTAGGGCTGTTTTAGACGTATCTCTGGCATCGAGAAACAGTAAACTATCAGTATTAGAAAATTACCACTACTTCAGTTTTCTATATTAAATATCTGGTACTATGAACACGGAGAAGTTCAAGTTACATTACTGGGATGATTTCTAAAAATCTTATTGGGAAAATAAGAGCGATCACCATGATGAATATTGGATATAATGATGAAGAGAAATTTGTGCCTTCAAAAAAGTTCATTTGGATTTGGTACATGATGTCATACTTGGTATTACAGGGAAGCTGGAAGAAAATGTATTTTTTCTTATTTATTTGTTTTTATTTATTTATTTTTGATAATGAGGCTTTAATATCTGTGAAACCATTTAGTTTCACATTCATTTGGACTGTTTGGGGGGAAACAAAAACACGTGCCTCGAATATGAGAAATTGTAAACAACAATCGGCAACACGCCTCAAAGTCTGTTTTTAGATATCGGAGGTCCAAATAGTTTGGGCTTGAAGCATCTGGCATAATTACTCACCTTGAGGTCTGTATTCGTAGCGCTCTAGTACCAGACATACACCCTAAAAAATTTAAGTTCCTAGCTGAAGTAGGTTTCTAGATATTAGAAGTTTAAAATGGCCATTCAAAAATGATGCAAGAAAAGCATCATTTTTGGCCTATTTCTTTCTGTAGAAACATGACGAAAAGCCAGAGTGAGCTTTGAAGCTATGGATCATGGGAGGGGATAGAGAGAACTCCAAAGGAAAAGGTGTCTGCAAAGGTTATTTGCTTTAAAACACTGTAAACATGATCAGCAGACACAAGTCAATAAAGTTTAACTTTAAATAGTGAAGTTACTCAAGTAGCTGTGTCGAATGACCTGTCTGACCCAGTGTGCTAACAGCTGGATGTTTCATTTTTGGTGACAGGGACGGACATTAATTGCAGTTGGTCTTGGTGTGGCTGCAGCAGGGTTTGCAGGTAATAATGGTTTGATTTTGAATTTGATTTTTTTTTTTTTTTTTTTTTTTTAATTTCTGTAGTTTGAAAGCTTTCTTCTTTTTTTTCTGGTTTAAAATTCTTGTGCATGTCTTGTGTTTAATCTACAGGCCGGTATGCTTTCCACCTTTGGAAGCCTCTTGGCCAAGTCTTCTCTGAAACTGTGAAGAAGATGCCTTCGTCAGTAAGTAAATGATGAACATCCTGCACATCCACTGTAATGCTTATATCTACTCCAGGTGAATAATTGCTACTAGGGCTGCTCAATTAATCGAATTTTAATCACGATTACGATCTGGGCTTTCAACGATCATTAAAAATGACTGAGCCGATTATTAGCCCCTCCCTCGTGCTTTACTCTCGCGCTGCTCCGTGTGGCAAATCGAGCGCACCTCTCTGCATTTCGAACACGCCTCACAACAATTAAGAGGACCCGAGGGAAGCTCGGAAAGCTAAGCAGAAGTTATTTGGAGAGGAGAGTGACTGCCGTTGGTTGAAAAGAGAGGTAAAAAAAAAAAAACTTCAGTGGTGTGGAAACATTATGGGTTCGCAGAGTCAGACGTGGATCAAGTAGACATAGTGTGTAAACTTTGCTACGGTGTCGTAGCTGCACCACAGAGCAACACTGCAAAGTTCACTAAACATAGATGTTTACATTTTTCATTTATTTTTTATATTGCAAACATTTGCACTGTTATCAGTATTTGCACACTATTTTATATTATCTTTTTAAAGTCATTATTCAATACATTGTTATTGTTAACCCTTTAAATCCCTGTAGAACCGGAACCGTGTAAGCTAGGGCAATAATTTCTTTTGCATATGAAACCGGAGGAGTTGTACTTACATCTTATGTCATCAGCTTGTCCTCGGTCACGGTTTCCTTCCACATAAAGCTTTGCAGAAATTGCATAAAAAGCGCTTGCAGCAACAAAAACATAATATTCCAGAAACACGCTTTGCCGATCCGATCAGCTGTTCGTAACACTTCCCACAATGAAAAAGACGTCAACGCAAACTACCGCATGTCTGCCATTTCCTGTCCGAAACCGGAAGTGACGTCATTTTCGCAGAAAATGTAGTTTTTTACTTGTAGGCCTTAAAAGCCTATACTGGTGTTTTTATAAGTCATGTTTGACTCTATACTTTTCTGAATAGTTTCTGTGATGCTTAGAACTCGAATTGCACTGCTGGAAATAGTTTATTTTGATGCACCTGCTGTTTTCTTTGCAAATTTGCATCATAGGATTGTTTTTTGTTTTTCCTGCAGTATATAAAAATTGCTGTATCTCCAAAGTAAAACTATGAAGACACTCAAAATAAATTTCCTGTGGTGGGAAACTATTTTTTGCAATTTTCTTGTATTTAAAGTTTTGAGGGATAAGCCTCTTAAATTTCTCCAAGTAGAAATATATGTGAAAAAACAAAACAAAAACGATTTTCAATTTTTTTGTAGTTTATTGCGCTTTTTTGCAATTAATGTAATTACTATGGACTTAATACATACATATTATTAAAATATGGGCTATAACAGTTGTATTGATGTATAGCAACTTGAAATGCTCCCAAAAATGGCACTACAACATGTAAAAAAAAAAAAAAAAAAAAAAAAGCTCTGGCGGACTTGGTTCTATGGTAGGTCTTAAAGGGTTAAATAAATATTGTCAAATAATCGAGATCTCAATTTCAGTGAAAATAATCGTGATTATCATTTTTGCCATAATCGAGCAGCCCTAATTGCTACACACTGTGCCACGTTAACATGTCAATCTCAGATATTACAGGCAGGTGGATTCAGGAAATACTGGTCTTGAGTCTTTTTCACCTGTCATTACCCAAACCATGTAAATAATAAAGGGAACTATTTTTAGGTTTCATGAACTTTTATGCATTTTTTTGCCTGCGTGTGCACTTGTGGTATGGATTCTATGTGCTGTTTTTTATAAATGTTCTGCATTTGTCACCCTGAATGTTTCACACGTCATTTAAAAAGTATGTTTGAAATATATTCCTCCTCAGACTATTAACCTTTTTAAAGAAAGCCAGAGGGTGCTGTTGCTTTAGCCTGTCTTTAGAGGAATGATCTAAAAAAATCTGTTCTATCATAAAGTTATTTGGCATACATAATCAAAGGTCTAATACTGTGGTGTCTCCTCAGACTTTTTCATCATACTACAAAGGAGGTTTTGAGCAGAAGATGTCCAAACGAGAGGCCAGTCTCATTCTGGGCATCAGGTAATGCATCTTTTTGGTATAAATAATGTTGGTCTTCTAAAATTAGGCATATTTTTATCATTTCTAATTAATCACATGGATGTATTATGTTACATCCAGCCCAGCCAGCACTAAAGCCAAGGTACGAGAGGCCCATCGGAGGATTATGGTCTTGAACCATCCGGATAAAGGTAAACCTAAACCAGATCGATCTGTTATCTGTGATTATCTGTGATATTAATTCAAGAGATAAAGTTGCCTCTAACCAAAACCTGTCTGTTAGACTGCATGTAGAGCCGGTTTAGTGAGTTGCACCAAAATTGTTTTTGTGTTTGCAGGTGGTTCCCCGTATCTCGCTGCCAAGATCAACGAAGCTAAAGACCTTTTGGACAAAGAGACTCGCCGATGATGCACACTGTCAATGAGCACTAAAGACTTTCATCCCCCCTCAGCTTCAAAGTACTGCTTGAATGAGCATGAATACCGTACAGGGGAAACCGCTAAAGTTCAAGAGGATCGTTAAAAGGATTCTTTGTTAAGCTGCCAGAGTAACTTGTGTTTAACTGAATTTGTCACCCCTGTGATTATAAGGTTAATACATCCTTAAAACCACCTGCTGTTATTTTACACATAGAAGTAATGTGTTGTATTTAAATGAAGGGGTTTGAAAGGATATATACACCACCTAGTGGCAGCTGGCTGAAAATGGAACAGTAATTGTGCTGAGTTCATTATTGGCTGTGTAAATATAATGAATAATGATCTATTTAAGCAGCAAGAGAACAAACTCTGTTTTCATATTTCAATGTTTTAATGTGGAAGTTAAAAAATAAACTTAATTTGCAAATATTCACAGTAGGATCTATTTTTAGATATCAGTGCACTTCTTGAAATGTATTCAATTTAAAGTTTCAGAGCTATCTTACAGCTGTTCTATTAGAAATGTTGAACAATAAGCTGCCTTTGGCAACTCAAACCTTAAAATAACCATACATTTTGTAATTTACCTGCTGTTTCTTTGCCTGTAGCCATACATTTACCCATTAACCTGTTTTATGCTTTGCTGTTTGATACAAAAATTATCATGAAAGCGACAAAAAATCCATGAAGTTCAAAAGCTTTATTTAGAGAAGGATGCTGTATTGATGTCATGGTACATGTGAATAGACAGAAGGAACAAAGCATATAGCAATTACACTTACAGCAGCAATTATTGGTCAAACACCAACCAGTTACTGAGAGGTTTGCTTGAAAAATGTCAGGGGAGAAAAAAAAAAAAAAAAAAAAAAAGAATCAGTCCTTTTGGGATGTTGCTACGTTGGCTAATGACAACCAGATACTGGCCTCTGAGTGAACAGCACATGGTCTGATTTCCACTATGATAGGAAGTTTAACGTTTCAAGTCCTTGACAGACGTAAGAGTCATGAACACAATGTTACAACAGTGATGGATGACGTCCCAGAGACCGCATCAACGGGAAATAGTTAAAGTCCAACTGAAATGAAAAAGAAATAGCTCTCCTTTATGCACATTTATTTGTTCGAATGTGTAACTACAGATATGAAGGCCCAAAACCCCTCCTCCACAAGAGTTTAAAAAGAATACAAAAACAATATTTTGAAGAAATGTTTTTAAAAGAAAAAAACAAAACAAAACCAGGGGGCAGTGTTCTAACAGCCAAACCCTAAATATATATATCTGGATATAGCATGTCAGTCCATGATCAATATAAAACTGTATTAAATGAATAATCTGACATTTACATTTGATATACTTTATTACATCACACTAACCGCTGTAGTCACACACACTGCTCGACCCCAGCCATGGTCAGAGTGATCCATCTCCTTATCCTGGATCATGACTCACGTACAGGAAAATGGGATCACTTGAAAAAGAAACTACACCCACTCATTTGTACAAAGCAGTGTGAGAACCGCTGACTCAGCCACACTAAAGCTAGCCACGTCAAACAGTCTCTGCCTTCACTGTTGAGTTAAAACTCATTAGCATAAAATAATGGTAGCTGCTC
Source organism: Simochromis diagramma (assembly GCF_900408965.1). NCBI lineage: Eukaryota > Metazoa > Chordata > Actinopteri > Cichliformes > Cichlidae > Simochromis > Simochromis diagramma. Next base: position 6,631,381 of record NW_024387320.1, on the reverse strand, counting down.
ATCCAGAAACTGAAAAAAGTATGCACATTCATGATCTTTAAAACAGTACCTGATGGTGTGTCTTGATGAAAAAATGGCCTCCTAGAAGCTGAGTCATAGACACCTTTTCCTACTCCCATGTTACTTTGTTTAAACTACAGATGCAAAGTTTGCTGGTTACTTAAGTCAGTCCTTTAGTACATGTTTACCTTTACTAAGATGTTTGCAGGAACACAGCTCTGCCATCTACAAAGTGGCTCATGTAACATAAAATGAAGCATCTGAAAAGCTCTGCTATGCTAATGCTAACTTCTGTCTGTGAAGCCCTGCTCTTGCAGGTCAAAGTTGTTTTTTCCTGTGTCCAAGAAAATAAAGTTGGACTTTTGCTTTTTTGTTTTTTTATGTTAAAGCAGAAAGAAGTTCATCCAAATAAGAGCCTAAAAGCCATTTTCACTTAGCATAATTTATCTGAGTATTAGTTAACGCAGTTCATTACTCTGATGCCACTTCCTGTGAACCCTTGGTAGCAGAAGGCAGGTGTCCTTATTCTATATATGATCTACTGTTTAAGGTGTAACAGGCTGTATTCCTGCATTATTCATTATTATAAGAGTTTTTATTGCTGGAAAAAAGGAATGACACGTGTAGCACGCCGCTAACATGAGGCTAGGAATAAGGTGATTAATATAGAGAAAATTTTAAACTTCAGGCAGACTTTAAAACAAATTCCAACGAGTACAAACCTTTTACTTTACACCGAATGAAATTTGTTCCTGATGCCTTTTTGAACTTTAAACATTTCCTCGAGTTCCAGAAAGCTGGACAGAAGCTTTTTTCCCAGCCTGTTTGTACTAACGTATCAGGACTGTTGATGCAGGAATGAGACCAACAGGAAGCACCATAGAAGCTCTGTCTACTGTAGGGATTGAGGAGGAGGAAGCAGTTAGATACAAGCTGGGACTATTCTCACCTGAAATGGATTATTTTACAGTTGATTATCATCAAAGGAGTAGACATTCCAGTAAACAATTCCAGTATTTTACATTTGTTATGTCTGATCTTCCAGAACCAGATGGAGGAAAAGTGTCCAACATGTTTATCCTCTTGCAGGAAGTGTTATGCAGTGATGCTGATGGTGCAGTGTAGTCTTAATGTAGGGAAAAGCCGCTGCAGTAAGAGAAGCAGCCGACAGAAGGCGATCCTGCCCTAGGCGAGAACACGAGAGGTCTGTAGAAATCAGCAGCCCTTCGCTGACAGGCTTCATTAAGGCTGCTTGGTTTAACATCGTCAGCGATCCATTAGCAATCCTGTGTAGCCCTCTCCAAATCTTCTTCCTGCTGCCCTACATCCTCCTCCTCTTCATCTTGGTCTTCTTTCTCACTAAGTTCTTCTCCAATTACATCTAGTCTTGCATCTTGCCCATTCAACACTTCTTCCTCCCTCTCATCCCCATCATTGTGCAGCCTCGCCTCCTGCAGTTGCAGCCGCCGCTCTTCCACCAACAGGAGGCGCTCTCTGACACCCTCTGCTGCTGCCGCCGTGTCAGTGGGACTCCCAAAGAACTGCTCGCTCCTGAAATCACAAGAACCCCGATTATGAGTTGCTTTTACATCATTACTGACAGGGACTAGAAATAGAGAGCATCCCATATCGGCTTCTCTTCAATGGCTCCCAGTTAAATTCAGAATCAAATTTATAATCCTTCCCCTCACACACACGGTCTTGAATAACCAGACCCCATCTCATCTTAAAAACTTTATAGTACCATATCACCACAACAGAGGACTTCACTCTCAGACTGCAGGCTCACTTGTGGTTCTTAAGATACCTAAAAGTAGAATGGGAGGCAGAGCCTTCAGCTTTCATGCGAAATCAGCACTGTTCTTTTAATCATTAGTAATTATTAATCTGTGGCTCTCTTCCACAGTCTGTGTTTTATCCTCCCCTCCCTCATCCCCAGCTGATTGTGTGAGATGGCCACCCCTCTCTGACCCTGTTTCTTCCTGTTAAAAGGGAGTTTGTCCTTCCCACTGTTGCTAAGTGCTTGCTCAGAGGGTGTCATTTAATTGTTGGGGTTTTCTCTGTATTATTTTAAAGTCTTTACCTTACAATATAAAGAGCCTTCAGCTGACTGCAGTTGTGATTTGGTCCTATATAAATAAAACAGAATTTAACTGAAAACTGAACTCATCAGGTTTGATAATGCAGGCATGTTTCAGAGGACCTTGCTGCAACATGACACCTGTAAGCCATGAGGTAGTGTATTACATTTCTGTGTTGATAACTGGCTCTTTATGTTAGGTTTATGCCAGTAATTACTGGTAACAAAAGCAAAGTGAATTCATGTGGCTCTAAATAGCCAAATAAGTGTTTGCATGATTTAGGATAGCATTAAACATATAAAGTCATAATTCAGGTAAGTCAAATGAATGTGTACGTACCCATCAGGGAAGATCACAGGCATGGTCAGTCTGTCCAGCAGAGTTTTGCCCAAAGAGTCGACTTCATCTAAAGACTCCGCCTCCACACGTTCCTGCTGTAACACCTGGACCATAGTAAACATACAATTTAGACTTTAAATAACCGTGTGGCTTATTTTTAGTCAATAATGGCATGCTGACGCGTCCAGACTCGACACTGATGTAACATCTGACAGTTTAAAAGTGTTTTTCTCACCCTCTCAGCAGCAGTGTGGAAGTTGAGAGCCAGCTCCAGTCTCTGCTGTCGCTCCTCGGCGCTGACGCTGAACTGTTTCCAGACTCTGTTGAGGCGAGGCAGAGTGTCTCCGGACGAGCGCGTCGTACAGCGCAGAGACTGGCAGAGGACGACGGTGGCCTGCAGCAGCTGGCGGCCATAATCATAGGTGCTCTGAAGGAACAAGAAGACAGAAACATATTCAGTTCAATAACATCTAATATTAATAGTTAAATATAATCTGTTAGACTGACTGCACTTTATTTTGTGCAGACATTCAGACAGAAACGGCACCTGGATGATGAAACCCGAACGACATTTGTGATCCTTTGGCATCATTAGCTTCACAGTTTTGGTTTTGAGTAGCCAGCCTTAAACTAGCAAATAGATTTCCATGAAACTGGTTTGGACACTCTTCCAGCGAGATGAAACTAATTTAGTATGGCTTCTTTGCAAAATGTTTCAATTTTCAGCTACTTGGAGAGTTTGAGTGCCTATTAAGGTCATACTAAAGCATCTCATCTTGAATTGAAGTCCAGACTTGACTAGGCAACTCCAAAAGAATCATTTTGTTTTTTGTGTTTTGGACTTGCTGTTGTGTTTCAGATCATGTTCCTTCTAGATAACCCAGGTGTGCTTGAGCTTGTCCTGAAGCAACAAAGCAACCACAGACCATCAAACTACTACCACTAGGTTTGACTGTTGGTATGTGTTTGTTTTATTAAATGGTGTGTTAGTTCCACTCCAGATGTAAAAGGACTCAAACCTCACAAAAAGTTAAACTTTTGTCAGTCTACAGAATATTTTCTCAAAAGTTTGGGGATCATTAAGATATTTTTTGACAATTGTGCGACGAACCTTTGAGTTCTTTTGGTCAGTCTTCAGTCTCTCTCACTGTTAAAGCATGAACTCTGCCCTTAACGGAGGCAAGTGAGGCCTGCAGTTCTTTAGATATGTTGTTCTGTGTTCTTGTGTGAGCTCCTGGATGAGTGGTCGCTGCACACTTGGAGTAATTTTGGTCAACAGGCCATTCATGAAAGGTTTGCCACTGCTTCAAGTTTTCACGATTTGTGGATAATGGCTCTCACTGTGGTTCACTGGAGTACCAAAAGCCTTAGAAATGACTTTGCCTCCCTCTTCCCGCTCCAACACACCCACCCACACAAGTAGGGCCTTGGGGTGCGGGTGTGTCACCAGGGTGCAGGGGAGGCATCCCCCCCCGTCCCCTTCTGGCTGCCTGTGCCTCAATTTTATTCCACTACTTAGACATCCACATTACTCACACTCTCATAACACATATATATAGGGCCTTGAGGGTGGGCACGTTAACTGCGTCCAGTGGACGGTCTGTGTATTCAACCCCACTTCTGGCGCCGGTGCCCACCTCTCAATTTTAAATCCATGTAGACATTGAGGGTTCTCGGGAGGGGCCGTGCTAACACCTGCTGCTCTCTGGCAGCAGCACCATGCTCGCCCGTGTTTTAAATGCACCTTAGAACAACACGCAGCAACACTACACATGAGCGAGAGGAGGGAGGTTTGGGGTCTTCACATACCCCCGTTCTCTGCTGGCCATCGGGGCGGGGGGGCTGGGAGGAGGTGTTGGCCGTCCCATTGGGATCTGGGATGCGGGCCCTCCTTGCTGCTGCGGAGCCTGGGGCAGTCTGCTTGCCTCCACCCCGGGGGAAAGGGTAACATCTCCTGGGTCTAGGTGCCGTTTCCCCCTCCAGGGGCGAGGGTACCTGGACCTGGGGCATAGAGTTTGTTTGGGGAGTGTGACTGTGTGTACAGTGTCCATGTATGTCTATCCCTACATTGGGTGAGTGCTGAGTATTTGTATATGTGTGCATGAGGGTGGGAATGCATGTTTGTGTCTGTGTCTATATGTCAGGTCGGGTCTTAGACTCCACCTCTCTGGGAACTCCCAGGCCCTCCAAAGTGTGGAGGCCTATCTCCCCTCACCACTCTCCCTGCCGGTAACTGATGCCCTCAGGGGTCGGTGCGTTGGTGGTTCTTGGTGTCCAGGGCTGGGCGCTCAGGTATGTACCAGCTCACTCCCGGTGACTACTTGGCGGGGCCTGGTGCCTGTTGCTCGGTCAGGCCTCTTCCGGGGCAAAGGGGGCCCTCGGGCCTCCGGCCTCTGGGCCTGCGGCTCGGTTCACTCTGGCACAGCTGGCTGCCGGCAGAGCCAGCGGGCACACCACTGCAGCCCCCTCTAGCTTCTGCTCCATGGCTACTGGGTGACCCCTCATCTGGGGCTGTCCTCAGCTCTTCCCAGGAGGGTGGCACGATGCCCCTCCGGTGGTCCTCCTTGGGCTCTCGCACTCTGGGGCCTCTGGATGTCTGGAGCCTGGATCTCCTCCATGCCTGCTTCATGCCCTGGGGGACGGGGCTATGGCTCTCTACATCCTCTAGCAGACCGTTACATGGGGAAACCTTTTGAATACAAGCGCGCTGATCCACACAGGTGTGCACACGGGTGTTCACTGTTCATAGACATAAACTACACCTTTATTGGCTGCTATTTCCAAGCACATTGTGCGCTGTCGGTCCTGCGTGCTGCACAACAACATTCAATATTTAGTATTTACTGCTGTTTACACGTAGCTATATTAACGTGATGGTGTTGTGTTTAGTATGTTGCTCTGTTTTTTTGCTTGTTTTCTTCTTTTTCTCTCAACAGGTGATCCAGGAGATTTTTTTCCCCTCTTCTTTCTCTTTTTAAGTGCACTTTCTCACTGTCCCTCTCAGGAAAAAAAAAGAAAAAAGAAAAAGAAATGACTTTGTAACCTTTTCCAAACTGTTTCTTTAGATTGTGGCTTGATGAGTCTTGATTCAGCAGCTCTGGCAGTAATCAGGGTCGTCTCTGTCTAATATTTAAATTTGTTTGATGGTTTCCAACATTTAAGTGTGAAAAACACACAAAACACTAAGACATGAGGAATAAGGCAAAAACGTTATGAGCACTGTCGTGCTGATGTTTAGGTACATCAGCTGGATTTTTTATGTTAGCTAAAGATCAAGTGAAGCATCTCACCTGAGCGACATCCACAAACTTCCTGTGTTTGTCCAGCATGGTCCTGGTCTCCTGAGAGTCGTCTCCCAGTCTGACGTGAGTCTTCAACAAGGCGTCCAACAACTCACTGAGCCACTCCACTGCCTAACCAGATGCATGCACAAATTAATCATAACATAAACACATGAAATCCACATATGCGTGTGTGTTTTGTTGCGTTTTGTGTTGCATTCCTCACCTGCAAAGCGTCTTCTTCACATTTAAACAGTTGGACCATCTGTAGCATCTTCAGCCTCCTTACGTCCACCATGTCCTCACATCTGCAACACACACAGTTAAATATGCCTTCAAGTCTGGAAAACAAACAGCAGAACAGATTTTCACACCACATGCTCTTGCTGACACAACACCACAGGGAACTGTGTCTAATCTCCTGGGGGGGGGGGGTTTGCTTGTTAGGTAATTGTGTAAACCGCTGCCACTACCACAAACAAACCACATACCTCAGAATCTGAACCATTAATGGAGCAGCAATACAAAGTTTGTCCTGAAGGTGAAGCCAGAGGACAGGGAAGAGAAAAGTTTAATATTTGAACAGTTCCCTTTTTTGTGGGTGTAAATGAGAAAACCCAGAATGTAGATGAAGCCCAAAACTGGAAAGTTCACTGTGTAAAACATTTGATATTTCTGGGATTTTTTTTAAAACATGATATTAGCCTTGTTAAATTATAAATAAAAGGACAGCAGTATTTGTTTTAAATATCCACCTGCATTTTGCACAGAAGCAAACAACTCTTTGTTTTTCCTTAGCCATTAAGCTTTATTCACTCATTTTTTGAGGATTATCGCATGAGTGAGATCTGAGGGAATCACAATCAGGATCGGGGACTTCAGATATCGGCTTTGGTTTTTATCCTGTTAGGAGTGGGAACAGGCAGTTTTTGACTCTAGCTTTAAGTGGGGAGTTAAATACAGCTTCCTTCTTGGCAAAAAAAGCCCCCCAAAAACCCTCACTCACCCCTCCCTGTAGCAAAACAAGACAAAAGTAACCTCTGCTTGCGAAGCTGCATGTCCTCCATCACAGACTGGATGTGTTGAACGCTGTCCTGCTGTTCTGTGGTTGGACTCTCCGTTTCCTCCAGAGGCCAGGACGGCTGGCTGCACATCTGCTCCAGCAACAACGCCCCCTTCTGTCGCAGCGAGGTAAGACCTGCCTCTGCATTGGAGGAGATGGTTAATGTGACGGAGCACCTTCATGAAAACCATTAATTATCCTGACGGAAAATAAGGGGATTGATTGTTCTGGGTACAAACCAACGGTTTGCAGCTTCTCCTCCAGCAGTTTGAGGTTTTGTTGAATAGCTGCTCCATCAGCTGGAGCCACATCAGCGCAGAGCATGCCCAGCAGACCGTCCAACTGCTGAGACAACTGCAGAGACAGAAAACAAACAAAAAAACCCTGGATCAGTCTGAAGAAGTCATTAGCATTTTCACAGGTCTACCCATCCTGGATAATAGCAAGACACAACATTATAGGTTAGAGTAGATTTCTGCTGTCGAGCTAGGCTAATAGCCTAGCAGTGCTAAGACTGTGCTTTACCTCCTGCGTGGTGCTGTGAAAGCCCTGTGCTGCCTGCAGGACGTTCTGTCGGCTCTCCAGCTGAGCCGCCTGGCGGTAGCAGACGTCGCTCAGCTGCTGCTGCAGCGCCTTCAGCTCGGCCACTTCCTCCTCCTCTCCGGTGCTGAGCAAGGCAGCAATCTGCTGGTTCAACTCCACATAAACAGCAAACCACTCCTGTACACACAGCGAGAGACAGAATTAGCTCGTGCCTCACAGTCCTCAAACACCAAAAGCAAGTTTCTGTGATCTTTTAACATGGAAACTAAAAACAGCAGCCGACTCATCGGATTGTTCAAATCACATGATTCTGATCACGATGTGTGTGTTTCGTTACACTGTGCTGGCTCTCGATCTCCTCGTGTTTTTGTTGCAGAGCCTGAGCTGATCGAATCGAGTCCCCGATCGTTTGCTGAGTCTTCAGCAGCTCTGAACCCGGACCCTGCAGCCAGGTGACCACCTGGAAGAGAGAAACACAAAATACATGATCTCCTACAGAGTCAGGAGGACAATCTACTTTGGGTACCTTCGCAAGCTGGCAAACTTGAAAAATGGTGACCATAAAAATGTAAGAAAACATGTACATTTGGTTGACATCTCACGCAGAGCCAGTACACTGAAACTGAAGCATCTGTGCTGAATTTGGCTGTTTTTATTACCATTTTCTTTAATGCTTCAAGTTAAAAAGCAATGAAACTGTCAGCAACTTCAACGTGAGGTCGATAATGCATGAAGGAGAATTTGAAAGAACTTAAGGGAAACCACAGCAAAGCCCAGTGCTTAAAGAATCTGACTACATTAACTACACTCCTTAATAACGTGATGTTAATAAAATAATAAATAAAAATAAAGTCTTTCCTCGTATGGGCCACTACATTAGGCACACTGAATACAAATCAACAGCTAATAACATGGAAGCAACTCCATGTGTTTAGGCATGTAAATATGATCAAGGTGAGCATCAGAATGAGAACGTTGAAGACTTTGAGCGTAGCTTGGTTGTTGATGCCAGACAGGTTGGTCTGAGCATTTCAGAAACTGCTGATCTGCTGGGATTTCCCCCCACAAAACCATCTCTGGGGTTTACAGAGAATGGCCCAAAAACGAAAAAACATCCAGTCAGCAGCAGTTCTCTGGGTTAAAATAGGCTACAGTAACTCAAATAACCTCTTGTTATAATCAAGGTATGCAGAAGAGCATCTCTGAACGTAATAAAACATTGAAGCAGATGGGTTATAGCAGCAGAAGACCACACTGGGTACCACTCCTGTCAGCCAAAGGCAGAGGCTGAGGCTACAGTTCACAGCTGCTCACAAAATCAGAAAGAGAAGACCGGAAAAACTTTGCCTTGTCTTCTGTCACATTCAGATGATAGGGTCAGAATTTGGCATAAACAACAGGAAAGCAGCATTGTATTAAAAATGCTGGCTGTTGCTGATGGTTTAATGGTGTGGGATTTTCTTGCCACACTTTAGGCCCATTACATCAAACAGAGCATTGTTTAAACGCCACAGCCTAACTGTATTGCTGCTGACTATATCCATCTCTTTCCTGCCAACTATGTAACAAAGCTCAAATCATTTCAAACTGGTTTCTTGACCATGGCAATGAGTTTACTGTACTCAAACGGCCTAGGTAGCAGAGCCACTCAAGCATCTGGATTGCATGCACTTCTGGATCATTTCACTCTCCAACAGGAGCCTCGGTGCATCTCAGAGCAGCAGAGTGACCAGCAGAATCTTTGAACCTACTGCTGCCAGACGTGATATCAGTATATATCATCACATGCTTGAGAATTAAATTAGAATGATCAGTGTAAAGTAAACCAATGTGTAAGCAATTAAAAAGGATTTCTCCTTGTCAACATCAAAGAGTGGAGCCACACTTTTTCTTTTTCCCCCCCTTTTTCCAACAACAAAACCTACGTTTTCTTTAAAAAGGAAGCATTTACCTCTGTCTGGTAAATGTTTACTTCTCACAAACTCTAAACCCAGTCTGCCTGTTCATGTAGTGAGTTTTAAATACAAGGAAAAACCAGGATGCCAACACCTGTGACATCACATCAAGAAAGCAGGCTTCATGTGCAGAATTGGTGATGGGTCTGAAATGTGTGTAAGGTTTCCCTGGAAAGCAGTATTAGCATGATCATGCTAGCTTCATACAGCTATCAGTATGAAGGCTGTCTGTGTGCTTGTATTTATACAGCACAGTAACAGCTTATCCAGATGTGTGTGTGTGTGTGTGTGTGTGTGTGTGTGTGTCAGGATCATAACTTGATTGTATTTATCAGGTCAGTGATGCTTTGAAGAGCTTGGGCACACACATGAACAGTTTGATCAAGATCTAGGCCAACTTTCCACAACTACCTCAAATCCTCTGAGCTAGTGACCGACATTTTTCAGTTACTATGGTAACCCTAGGCTCATCTCCAAGACACTGGTGTTAACCATCAGCCCCTGCAGCTGAAAGAACTCCACAAACAAGCGAGTTTACTTCATCTCGCCCTCAAGTGCTGCTGAGCAGTGAGGCAGCTCACTGACACCAAGGGTCAAAAATAAAAGTTGCTAAAAAGGATGAAACGCAGCAGTGTTTGCACATGAAACTGAAATATATTGAGATGGACACTCGATGCATGTGTGCACGTTACCTGCATGACTTTGGCGTGGATCTCATCAAGCTGGGTGCGTTTGTTTCGCTGCCTGCAGAGCTCCTGGTATCTGGTGTACTGCTCTCTGAGGGAGTCCAGCAGCTTCATCACCTGAGGCTGAGCCAGCAGCTCCTCTTCCATTGGACACCAGGCTGGACCTGAAGTTCAGAGAGAGGTCAGGAAGAAGGTCTGTGGGATTTTAGCATTTCACATCTACTCTTACAAAACGTGCTGACAATGGTTCCTCATCAGGAAACTGAAATGTCAGCTCTCTCGTGTAGGATACCCCGGCACTATAAAATGAACTGTTCAAATAAAACTTTATCACTGTTTCTCTAAACTTTAATGATTAATTCACAATAGGAAAACTGAGCTAAGGTGGATGGAGGAAATAAACTAAACTGATCATCTGCAAGTGTGATCACCTCTCTAAAGAAGTAGTTTGGGACGTTTGCTGCACTGGAACATTCAGTTGTTTTTAATACAATGTCTCAAACTTCCCAGGAATAGATGTCCCAGCAAATTCACTCTGAAGTCTGACCATGTAATATATGCAGGGAAAAAAAAAAACCCTCAAAAGTGGCATCTCATAAGTTCATGACAGTGCAATTAGAAAAGACTTTACAAGTATGGTTTGTGTTGAAGGGTTGGCGAAAGCCTCAAAAAAAAAAAAAAAAAAAAAAAAAAAAAAAAAAAAAAGCATAGCAGCACAACGGTTTGAAAAGCTGCATCTGAACAAACCACAGCACTTCTGGAACAATGCTCTTTGGACAAACAAACGGCACCACAGTGGAGATGTTTGGCTGTAACGTGCAGCACCACATTTGGTGAAAATCAAACTCCTCTTACCAACTTTCAAACACAGTGATGGAGGAGTGATGATTTGGGCTGGTTTTGCAGCCACAGGACCTGGGCAGCTTGCAGTCACTGAATTGTTCATGAACCCCTCTGCATACAAATTATTCTAGTCAAATGTGGATTATGCAACAGGACAATGATCCCAAGCACAGGAGCAAATCCACAACAGAATGACTGAAAAAGAAAAGAATCCAAGATCCAGAGCTCATCCGGATTGAAAAGCTGGTATTTTAAGAGAGCTGTGCATCAACAAATGCTCCAAATCCAAAAAACTGGAGCAATGGTGTAAAAAAAACAAAAAAAAAACAAAAAAAAAAAAAAAAAACAAAAAAAAAAAAAAAAGAAAAACCACAATGGGCTAGAATTCTTCCACAGTGATGTGAGAGACTGATAAACCTTAAGCTTAGTCAGAGTTTAGAAGGGCTCCATCTAAATTTACTTTCATTTCCATGGTTATACTTCCATAGCAACTTTTCTGGCTCTCTGCCAGTGTAAGGTTTAGTCCCATCAGGCCTGACGATGCTATACTGCATTTACCTCACAGCATTTTGTGATGATTCTACATGTGCAGCTTCTTGAAGACATACCACAGTAGAAGCAGATCAGTATGAACTGAATTAGTGGATGCTGAGGCCTCAGCTGTGATGTTTATTAGTTCTTAAACAATGTTACACAGAACTCCAGTAGCCAACACAGCATCCACTTACACTGCGTCACACTGTACTGTACACAGTGCATAGTACTCTCCAGGAAATGAATGGCTGCATTCATGCGCCAAACTCCAGAGAAAACAAAGGACACCTCTTAATTAATCTGTGCATCACCCTTCTGTCTGAGCTGAGCCAGCACAGCGACATTTGGGTGACTGACAGCTGCTTGCTCACCTCCCTGTCCTCCTCCTCCTCCCTCTGAGCCGTTGAAACGTCGCTGCTGCAGCTCCGACAGCAACTCATGACCTTCAGCAGACACACACACACACACAGACAGAGAGAGAGAGACAGAGAGAGAGAGAGGAGAGTTGAGATTTAAAAAGGTGGTAAAAAAGCATCAGAAGCAATAATGAGTCAATGCTTGTGTAAATGCTGCTAAATTACGAAAGGATCTGGTGGAGGGAGGAGGGTGGTACTACAAACAAAGACTCCTTTCACCTCAGCCCAAGACACACACGCACACACACACACACACACAATCATAGGCCCCTCTGTACAGTCAACACATCCATCCTTCCTGTGTTTTCAGTGTGTTCTTTAGATTTTGATGGTAGCAAACTTGCAATGGGAAAAACATGTTTAAAAAATACAATTTAAAAAACGTTCCTTGTAAATGCAACGATGAAAACAAAACAGAAACCACACAGCTTGCTTTGTTTAAAGGTACAGTGAGTAAAATCTCACCAGTAAATCTCAATAGATCGCAGATTGCAGTCAACTGAGTCCTGTTTTCTTTCCGCTCCCAATTCGAATGCATAATCCGAGCTACAGTAGCCACTGTAGGACAAACAACTCTGGCTGCCCTTCATCCGTAGTAAGTGTAGGCTGTCAGTTTGCTGTTTAACCCAGCTATCGATATGTGTCCACATCCCTTTACTCTGGAGGAAGCCGTAAAACTTTGTGAAAGCAGTCCGATATGAGTTGATGAATTAGTGAAGATCGCTTCTGTTCGATGACAGCGATACTGATGTGAATGTTGAGGATGTCCTGAACTCTTTTGTCAGCAAGCACTGCCTTTTTTGCTGCTGACGGCCTGTGTTATATATTTGTGTATATTTATGAGTACAAAATTATTTATTTTTGCATTAAATAACCTGAAAAAAAATAGCGTCTTTACTGTTTGAAAAATGGTTGTGTGTGTTCTTCCAGTTTTGTGCCCATGGCTCAGGACTGCAGAAGCCAAGTGTGTTGTGCTGACTGGCTAATCATTAATACCTCCGCTGTAGTTACTGAACTGTGAAACCACCGCTTTCTAGAATCCAAGAACTCAATCAAGTGGATAGAGTCTCGAGTGGGAGTGGAACGCCCACCTGCCTTATCAATCAGCACTTTTCATTCAACATTACCAGTTAAAATACAGATTTTAATCAGCAAATAACCTTAGAAACAGCTCCACTAGAGCACCCAGCGTGGCTGACATCTTTGAAATCTTTAAGAAATATCTGTGTTTATTTTATTTTTTTTTATTTCCACAGTGTGCAGCACCCACACACACCCAAGCACACTGTAGCAAAGATTATGCAAAATGCCTCGACTTCCTAAATGATCATTCTGCTGCAGTGGTCTATAAAAGCAAAATTACTTTAAATTGTGTCACTGCCCAAATACTCGCAGACAGACTGTTTGTGCTCTTGGCAAGCTGTAGTTGTCACGTCTTTGTAAAGCACTCCAGTCAACATTTGATGTATTTAAACATGCTCTATTAATTTTTCCTGTGTTAGAATTGTATGTTTCTGCAGCAAGAAGAGCAGAATGATTGTTCAGTCAACCATCATGTCTGTGCTTCATTATCGAGATATTCTCTCCACTCCTGCCGCCTGCTTGACCTGAAAGCTTGATACAGTTTATCGTTGTGCTTTAGGAGCTATCATAGAAATCACTGTGTGCTTTGTGAAGAAGTAGGTTGGACCTCAATGGGGAAAAGAGGAATGCACTACATTATTTTTCCATTCACAAATGTCCACTACCTGATTTTCAAAACCACTGCTCATCTTATCAGGAGTATTTAATCACTCCTCAGGTCAACGCTAAACTGACCTTTCAATCCACTGAATCATTTAAAGAGGCTTAAAAAAAAAAAAAAAAAAAAAAAAAAGTCGAATGCCTCCTCACGCTGGGTGTTGTTACTATCGAGAGTTGCATGTATTTTACCTGCTAGTCCAGCAGTACAAATGCAATCAGATTTACATTATCTTAGTTCCTGAAAGAGGATAAAGTAAAGAAAATGTATATTTACCAGTCTGAAGGACAGTCTCAGGGTCAAACGATGGCAAGAGGGCACAGTCGGCAGATCTGCAGAGGACAGACAAGACACACGGCTCTGGATTTCACCCGTCTGCCCTCAGTTTAGTTTAAACTGTAGACGTGTGTGTGTGTGTGTGTGTGTGTGTGTGTGTGTGTGTGTGTGTGTGTGTGTGTATACTTACTTGTCCTTGTCCATTGAGCTGCTTTTATCAGCATCATTGATGATCGACAGCTCGTCCAGCAGTGACGTAGACTCCTTCGTGAACTTCTCAAAAACCTGCAACAAAGCCAAACACTCAGTTCTGGTGCCAGGTTACCATGGCAACAAATATTTTAAGTTACAGAAATCCCTCGAAAGCATAAAAAAAAAAAAATAAATAAAAATTAAATAGATAGATACCAGTCTCTTGTTGAGCCAGTCGCTGTGGTCATAGTCCAGACTTCCTCCGAAATCATCCGTCAGCTGACACGGTTCAATGTAACGAGTCAGCTTATTGGCTGAAACCAGGATCACCTGACAGGAAGCAGAGATGCCAACATGCAACACATATCAGTAGGGAGAAACACACTAAACACACTGTGTGCAATTTTGAGAAATGTCATGTAGGTTCCAATATAGAAGTAACACAGAGGTCAACCTGGACTATAGAAACTAACACTAAACTACAGAACACTTCAGAAAGTCATCCAGAACAGACAGTCTATCATAAAGCCACTCAATATTACTTTCAGATTTACAGTTTGTGTGACCTTTTAAAAGAAATGCTTTATTAATGTTTTGGAAATCTTACCTTTTGTTAGAAGCATTTACTAATTAGTCCATGGCTTCATCACATATATGTAACAGCAGGCATCAAACTCAAGGCCCAGGGGCCCAAATCTGGCCTCCAGTGAATATAAATCTGGCCGTACTAGTTGTAGCTGTGATCTGCACATCTATATGCAACGCGCACGCACCACAAAACTAAATAGAGGCGCACTCAACTGTACCTGCAAGCTAATACAAAAAGGCACAAAAAATAAAAAAGGAAGAAGAAAAAGGAACATTGAGGGCAGACGATTTCAAGATGGTTGTTAGGTGCTACATATGGTGCTACATCCATTTACCACGAGACACTCTTATAGGTCTTGGATTTTGAAACCACACAACCAGCAGGGAAACTGAGCTACAGACTTGGAAGAGAGTCTTCAGAAAGACACAGGCACACACAACGACGAATAAAATATCTTTCTATCAGCCGAATCTCAAAGTTTCATTAATGGCTAAGTGGTAAGACACCAAGGGAACTTGTTAATTATCTATTGATTTGTTGAGGCTTTTATGTGGATCAATTTGTGTAAATGTGTAACGTAAGGCTACATGGGACATGAATGAGCATCCACCCAGGATATTTTATTTGGATTGAAGTAGGGCATGTCAATAAACTGTATACATTCAAGTCCATCATTTGTTGGACAAATACAAATTTTTTTGCTACCACAGAGGATTTTCAATCAAATAATCAACGTGTCACTGAAGTGCAGAATATCAGCTTGAATTCAACCAATTAAAGGATTGCATTAACTCCATGGAATTACAGGTTTTAATACATAGAATCCCAATTAGTCCTCTGGCATGAACCTGAAACTGGAAGAAAAGAAAAGAAAAGAAAAACACCTGCACAGTCCTGAACCGATGAATGATGTGTTTGTTGATGATGTGACTGTTGATAGGAGAGGCAGGATGAATTGTGAAGTGTACAGGGCTAAAGACTCTGCTCAGACAAATACTGCAAAACTGATGGGACTGTAGTTCACTGTGTAAATTGATAATGACCCAAAGCATACAGCAAAAAAACAAGTGTCGAGTGTCTCGATGCAAAGAAATCAAGACTTTTTCAGCGGCAAAGTCAGTCACCTGATTTCAGCCCAGCAGAGCGTGCATTTCAGTTATTAAATACAAAACTGAAAGACTCACTAACATGCAGTGACTGAATGCGTCTGCAGCAAAGGCCCAGCAGAGCAGCTTTAGGGAGGAAACACAGCATATGGTGATGTCCATGGATTCTAGATGTCAGTCACTGGTTGCTACGGATTCTAATCCAATAAACAATCCTTACATTTAAGATCATGTTTGTCTGTCTAATTTGAGGCTCTGATATCAGTGATTTGTGGATTAAACACAGTTTCTTCAATCTCTGCCACATGCCAGGCAGCCAGTCTGTGTGTTCATGTCTCAGGAGCCCTGTGAGACGTAGGCATGTCTGAGGAAGGGCATACATAACTAGTCCTTGTTTTCAGAGGACATTTAGAAGCCACTGCACTGAGTGCTGATTGTTTGGATCCATCAACCAAGCGGAGTGCTTGGAACACAATAAACTTCTCTTTTGGCTTTCTAAATCTGCAGATGGCGCGTTCAGCATTCCTGAAATTTAGTTTTTAAAAGAGAACAAACAAATAGGAAGTGCCTTTTGTTTTGTTTGCTTTTTTAATTGCTGCTTTGTAAGTAAACCTGCTAAGACATCTGACGTCGAGTCAAACTTCCAGTTGTCACTGCAACAGATGCCGGCAGACGAATTGGACTCAGCTAGCGTGTGTCTGCATGTTTATTTAAATGTGAGGTCAGATGTTTGAGCAGCTGTACAACCCACACCCTGCTGTGTCACCCTCAGAGACACTCCATAGTTCGGATGAGTAACATTTCAGCACCATCACTGGAATCTCTAACAGCTGTGTGTGCGTGTGCGCAGAGGGGGGTGCACAGCAGAGATGTGGCCACCAGTGACAACGCAGCATGTATGAAATTCAGCAACTTGTAGCGACTACAGGAAAAAAAAGAAAAACGCTGGGTATGCCAGTGCATACTTAAAACTTATCTAAACTTTGAAGCAACTGTTAATACATTTAGAAAAGACAAAAAAATAACTGATTGAGATATGACAGTGTGACAAATATATTAGAGGTTTAGCTATGCAACCGCAAGACCACCAGCAATCAGCCACAAGCTCAGTGATGATGGTCTGTGTATGGGCGGTAATACTCCAGTGCATTGAATGAGACAGATGTAATTTATGAGACCACCAGCTCTCTTTCTTTTGACCATATTATTTTAAATATTTAGCTCATGAGCCGACTTCTGAAATGTTCACATGTCCTTAAACGCACCACCAGGGAGATTTCTTGCCCTGAGAACAAAACCAAAAAAGCTCCAATTTCACTACTAAAATAAAGTCACCTTAACATTGGCTGTGACGGATTATCTTTATTTAACAACTATCAAGTCAATACAGATCAACCAACTTGCTCCGGTTGCCATGGTAACAATCGTGGAGCCAACGTGGCTGTGGAAATCTGGGTCACAATGACTACTGATCTCTCTCGGTAAAACCATCTGTTGTAATAGAGGAGGAGGCAGACACACAAACACACTCACACTCCATTGATCCTGTCTCAGGTTTCCAGCAGCACTCAGGACAGTTAACGACGCTCAAGGTTATTATAACTGGCGTACTTGCTCTGTGCGTGATATCGGGTGACAACACAGATCAGAAGGGTACGTGTGTACATGTGCGTTTTAAACCAAAAATCACGAGGAAAAGAAAATGAGAATGAAAAAAAATCGTTTGGTTCATTCCAATGTTGGAGAAAAACTGGGACATTCACACTGGTCCAAGTCCTCCATGTAAAAGCAGCCATTTCATCCTTTAGGTGTGGCAGTTACACTGTTTTTGTCTGAAGACGGGGAGGACACAAAGTTGCACCAACAACCGTTTGGTGACTGAGAAGAAATCAATTCAACTTTATTTACATAATGCCAAATCACAACAACAGTAACCACACAGTGCTTTATACTGTAATATAAAGACCATACAATAACAGACAGAAAACCCGAACAACTACACGACCCCCTTTGAGCAAGCACCTGGTGATAGTGGGAAGGAAAAACTCCCTTTTAACAGGAAGAAACCTCCAGCAGAACCACACTCAGCAAGGTGCAGCCACCTGCTGTGACTGGTTGGGGGTGAGGGGAAGAAGACAAGACAAAAGACATACTGTGGAAGGGAGAGCCAGAGCTTAATACTAAGTAATGATTAAATACAAAGTGTTGTATAAACACATAGAAAGTGAAGAAGAAACAGTGCATCATGGGAAGCTCCCAGAAGTCTCAGCCTCCTGCAGAGTTGCTAAGAGAGGATTTCAGGGCCACATGATCCTTTTATCGAAAAGAAGAAGTGTTTTAAACCTAATCTTAAAGAAAAGTAGAGAAGGTGTCTGTCTCCCATTCTACTTTCAAGTATCGTAGGAACCAAAGATTTTCCAGGATGAATAGTAAAACCGTTTTGTGCTGACTCTTAACTCAGTCACTTGTGCACTGGTTACTTCAGGGCCAGTTTATGCAAAATAATCAAAGTGAAAAGAAAATAAATACAATATTGGTAAATGGCCTGTATTTGTATAGCGCTTTTATTAGAACCACTTCTCACAGCCGCAGTAACAGGAGTCTGGAGCCACGCAGCTGTGTGGGGCTATACTTAGGGCAGAGCGTTGCACTGCGAGAGACGCCAAAAAAAGCACAAGCAGCCTGCTGATAATGACCAGTACTAACAAGGTTAAGTTTTACAGGTATCCCACTACCACCTCTATAGTTTAGCATAAGCACAAAGTGAAGCCGATGTGAGCACAGTTTGTAAGTTATTGCCCTGATGCCGATGTGTGGCCATGGATTTCCGTCATAAAATGATGAGCATGATGAAACATGATTGCAAGCAGATGTTATTTCCCTACAAGCAGGTATCCCGACACGCAAACTTAACAACTGCATGTGTAAAAATAAGCAAACAAAGCAGCCACCATATGCTGTTAGGCCCTCTCAAGTGCTAGGGGAAGGACTACCTCTCTTGCAAGCAGCTGCTTGTGAATTTAAAAGTCTACATGTGGGAATCAACCTGATTTTTGACAGGCTGGAGATGGAAACTAAGAGTTTACACCACGTGTGACAGAAATCTAAAGCCAGAGCTTTCTCAAAACCAAAACATGTATAATACTGCAAAAAAGAACAGTGTTAGTCTCTGTTTCTTCTTAAGGTTATATGGAACATGGAAAGTTGGAGCAGTGATGAAGGGAACCAAACCCCACTCTAATAATCTGAGGTTTACAAGAAATGCTTCTCACACGCCGGCCATTTGTTTAAAATGGCCCCAGATGGGGAAAATCACAGCTTCACGTGAGGCAAAATATGACTTGTTTTCATTTGAGGTACAAATCTTCAACATCCACAAACCCACTGCTCCAGAGAGAGATCGTGTTTTAAGTGTAAAGTTAGCTGCAAGCTGAAGCAGCTCAGAGACTCACCTCAAAGCCCAGACGGTCTTTCTCCTTCCAGAAGCAGAAGTGTGTCACCTTCTTATCCCAGAATTCATCTGGCTTCACCACGCAGACCAGCGACACTTCAGGTGGGATCACATTCTGAAACAGCATCAACGCCATCATTAGCCCGCTGCTTTTTAAAGAACACCCATAGCAGCCAATGCATAAGCCTGCGTTGTGCCTGCGGGGACTCTAAATGTGTTTCTACCTGCAACATGAGCACCACAGTCTTCACGGTGTTCCACTGAGACTTCCGTCCATCCACGATAACAGTGAAACCCCGAGCCTTACACTTCTCACTGGCACAGACAAAGAGAGGGAGTGTGTTACCAACAGCGCACGCACACCCCATCATTTACATACACAGTTTCCTGTTTGAGCATCATTTGGGTAGCCAGCTCACCAAGCTGCTGCTACCGAGGCTACTTTATGTTTTCTTCACCAGTACAAATGGTAACAAAAATAAAGCCTGAGACTATTTTTTATTTGTTTTATATGCTTTTCACACATTCCCAGCATCGGGTATATTTCTGCTCCTCTTTCAAGTCCATCTATATACCAGTTTGTCAGCTATAAACAACCTACAGGAGCTTAAACAGCTCATCCAGCGTGTGTTGGAAGAAACGAAGCGTGAGCTGAAGAGGCCAGATATGGAAAATGGGACTGAATCACCTGTGGAGCTGCCAAGAATTACAGCTGTCAGATCGTGCTGGGGACGCTCAAAAAGGACGAGTTGAAAAATAGTAACACTTAATAAACTAGAATCATCCTTTAAGCTGGATTTCTACACTCGAGCCACAGGGTTCAGATCCAGCAGCTCCTCGCTGACAAGCCAAAACCCAAACATGTCTAAAAGCATTAAAAGTGAAATCCAACAGTCTCCGGGTGACACAACTGCTCTGGGACACACACCAGACTGTCCTCAGTCGTGTCTCTGTGTGTACCTTGGGATGCTAAGCAGGTAGTCCAGCGTGGCGCTAAGCTCCTCCATGCTGGTCTGATCTGAACTGAGAGGGATGTTCAGAATCAGACCACTGCGCCGGTCTTTACCCCCTAAAGAGTGACAGGCAGACGGGTGGGAGAGGGGAGGAATCAGATTACAGCTCAAACTGGGATGACCACAGGATTGAGGAAACAGGTGTCGATATTTCATTTTCTTTTATTTTAAATCCAAGTGTTTTACCTGACAAGAAGGCCAGTTTCTTCTTGAGAATGGGGAGGATGGTGGTCGCTTCCATTGTGACAGCAGACATCTGTAAACACACATGCAGACAGTTTTTCCTCCTTAAGTCTAAGGTATCCTTTCTAAAGCTAAAAGCAGTGTGAGTTAGTGGAAAAGAGGCCCACTGTTACACGAGATAGTCAATAAACTCCAACACTAGACCACAGTTTTCAAACCTGCACGATCAGATGTTGGCCCACAGGCTCACACTTTAACAGCTCTGAGGTGCTTGACCAGAATGTGAATGTGCATTAACTACACAGAAATCCCGCAGCTAACGAGTTTACAGCGTCCTTGCAAGTCAGTGCAGGAGCACAGCAGCCATAGGTGATAAAAAACAGATCTGGGGGTGGCTGCTAAAAAGCTGCGTCCAGCTCCGAAGTGTCAGAGCAATATCAGCGAAGCAGCACTGTGATTTTCGTGTGCGGATTTTCTCTCAGCTGGCGCTTCTCCCGGCCGATTCAGATTCTTGGCTCCGGCCTCGGCCTGCGATTTACTGCCCGCCTCATCGGCATGTCAGCGCGGTTCAAGCAGTCAGCCAGTAAATCAGTCAGTTTGCATTTCTGTCAGCTTATCGGACGACTTAACATCTGTGGTGATTTTTTTTTAACCCCCGCCCTTTCTACAGTTGTTGCATTGTTTCTCACGCTCTCCTATTAAAGGCTGTGCTCCTTTAAAGAACAGTCTGGGCTTTTCAGTTAATTACAGCAGTGCTGGAGGACTTAATGTAGGCTCTACAGAAAAATGTCAAACTATTCCTTTTTTATTCCATCTCAGTGTTTTTGTAGATTTAGCTCCTTACCATCTAAGCTGCTTTCTGTTGCTTGTAATTTGAGACACAGCAATCACCCCCATGCAAGCCATAACACAGGATTGCAACGCCTTTAATTTTAGTGTAGTGTTCGGATTTATTCAGTTACACAGGCATGCTGACTGCAATCATGCAGTTCACATAGTGACCTTGACGTGATGTGGCACACAGACACTCAGCACTTTATCGAGCTTCTAACTTGGAGTTATATTCAAGCTTTGTGTTTGCAGTATTCTTGTTTTTGGCCTTACAGTGAGTGAGTCATGTCGATCTGGTGTCTGGAGAGCTGTGGGGTCCTTGCTTTATTACATCTGATGATCACACAGTTCTGACTAGTTGAAGATTTTGAAAAACAAAATTCTTTCAGTCATGACATATTTTATCATTTTTACCTCTTTTTTTTTTTTTTTTTTTTTTTTTAAGTATAAACTCATGCTCCACTATCTTCTGTTACTGTTTCTGTTCTACTCCTCTGCTAAACTTT
Source organism: Simochromis diagramma (assembly GCF_900408965.1). Taxonomy (NCBI): domain Eukaryota; kingdom Metazoa; phylum Chordata; class Actinopteri; order Cichliformes; family Cichlidae; genus Simochromis; species Simochromis diagramma. Next base: position 6,609,752 of record NW_024387320.1, on the reverse strand, counting down.
GCGTCACATTTATGATTTGGCACAAAGGTGTTCATTGTGCTATTTGCAGCAGATGTAGTATTAGTTAGATTAAATGATTTGGTCCCTGCAGCACCAGTCTGTGTCTATCTCCTCCTGGTGCTGCTGCTGATGGGGCTTCACCTTCGTCCTGCTGCAGCTTATCCGGCCCAGCTCGGTGTGTCTCGGCTTGGTTCGGCTCGGCCCACAGACACAATGACCTACATTCACAGCTGCAGACTGCGGCTGCTGCAGCCGTAACCTCCCCTTCACTGCAAACCTCGACCCGCCCAGCCTCGGCAGCTCCGGGATCCACAACAGCAGCTATCGATCCCGCACGTTTTCTTACCTTTTCAGTCAAATCTGCGGCATTTTTCCCTGTCCCGATTTTTTTCCTCCTCCTAGTCCCCCCTCCTCTTCTCCTCTGTCGCTTCTTCTCCTCTGCAGTTTTTCCCTTCTTCCTCTCTCTTCCCTACTCCTCCTCTTCTGTGTCCTCTCGGGCGGATTTATCAGCAGATAGTGAATCTGTTCTCCATGAAAAACACCGAGGAGCTCAGCGAGCTCACAGTACGCTTTCAACACCGCTGCAGTCCTACTCCAAACACACACTCACAAGGCAGGCGTTGGAGCTGGCTGTTGTGCGCAGCCTCAGTGTAGCCAACTCGAAGAACGCGACTTCCGGTGAAAACGACTTTCCAAATAAATGCCTGGAGGAACAATTTCTCACCACATTTTATAGAGGAGCCAATGTTTACTTATGCATTACTTATCAGCATTTATTTACAACCACGATTTGCACACTTTTGCCCTCTTGTTTTTTTCGTTTGGTTTTTTCAGAAACATTGGAAATATGTTGTGTGTGTGTGTGTAAAGTTTTATTTTCCCCATTTCCTCAGTATTCATTTTACATCAGGGCACACACGTGGCCACTTTGCTAAATAAATAAATATAAATACAAATATAAATATCGTGGTACATGATAAATGTGTAAAAGTACAGAAAAAGTTCCGGTAGTTCAGTGCAAAGAATACCATGTCATGTAATTATAAAACTTTTTCAACTTTTTCTTAATTGACAGAAAAAATCCTTGAAAAACAAACAAACAAAACTATGGACCCACTGTGATAGTGGGAAAAAAGAACGTTTAATTTAACTGTTTATCTGTGAATTATTACATTGGTGTAGTAGAAATTCTAGTCTGGCACCCATTGTCTATGGGAGGTTTCGTTTTGTATTATATTATCATTATTATAATTATTATTATTTACTTCATTTTGATTTTTTTTTAAATTTACCTTTTATTGGTTTCAGTGTTAGTTTTAGTCTTTGTAATTATTATTGTATGGACGGCATAGAGAAAGAGAAAATACACACAACAAGTCACATTTTTTTCTTATCAGGATTATTAGGATTTTATTATTAATATTACTGTTCTTATCATCATCTCTATTATTGTTATTTCTATTATGTAACCAACAACAATCCAAAGCATCAGTAACCAATGCAAGCACTCCACCCTCACGTCTTATATGGTAACTCCTTAATCAAAGTCTTTTTATTTCATCAAAATGATATAAAAAAAATTTGTAAGTTTTAAACACAAATTTTAAATCGTATAATCCAAGCATGGCAACTGCTCACACAACTTAAATTCAAGTTTATTTAAAAATTTAATTTTTTCTTTTTTTTGTTTCACTTCCATATTCCTGCTCAGGATGAATATGTGTTTTTGTGGTAATTTCCGCTGCGGCCCCACAACAAGAAGGTTCCTGGTCTTCCTGGTCTCATGACTGGGGCCTTTCTACATGATGAGGTAAAAAAAAAAAGTTTAGAGAATAAAAAGAACATACACATGGTTAAAAATGTGGCTAACAATTGCTAACACAAGACTAGAAAAGCAAATTCAAATCATTTGTTCATTTCTGCATCACGAGCTTTAAAAGGCAGTTGAGCATTTGATCTCAGACAGAGAAGTCTCGCTGACAGCTGGCTCCTAGACCTCAGCTGAATTCCCATCATCCTTTTGGCGACAGAGCCCTTTAAATTTGAACCTGGAAGCCAAATGAGGAGAGCTGCATCAGTTAGGCAATATTAAACAATAGATATTTGATATATATTTGCATTATTTGTTTTGTTTTTTCATTTCAGTTTTTTTCACATTGTACCCACCTTTATTTTTGATATTTCAAAATGAACTGTATATTTCTTATTCTGGTCTCATGACACAGACCTACCCACATAACACTTTAAGACCGCAGTGCAGTAAACAATCAAACCAGATTTCCCTATTTATATATTTTTTATTACAATCCATTCATAGGATATCTATTATATAGAGTGCAGATATGAACGCACCTGAATATACAACCTGCAAAAGCAGCATTACTAGCATAATCAATAGACAAGCTTACTTCTTAATGACTTGCATCTGATCGATGGTATCAGGAAGCGGTTTTCCAAATGACTCCGGAAGGAAAAGGGAGACAAAGACACCGATGACTGACAGGAGACCCACAGTCAACCACGGCAGGAACTCGTAGAACACAGCTGCAGACAAAACCAGAGCCCATTATTCAGATTATTTCTCTGCTACAGACTTCTGTCATCACTGAGCTGCAGGTCAGTTTGTTAGATTTAGAGTTGAGAAGCTGAGCATTAAGGATGCTTTTGTCATTAAAGTGAACTAAAACTTCATCTCTACACAATGACACCTGTCTCATAAAAAAGGCATAAAGGTTCTGTGTACACTACAAAGTGCTCTATTGCAGAATAATTATCCTACACAGCAAAATCTCCAGTGTTAAATTAACACTAGAGAGTGTCTATATGGGTCCACACCTCTGAGTGTTAAATACAACACTGTTGAGTGTTAAATTAACACTTTTGACAGTGTTATATGTTTAAAAGTAACCTAGTCAGTTTTGAAGATTAACAATGGCTAACACTGAGCAGTGCTGATTTTCTAACACTGGAATATTTCTAACATTTTGAGTTATTTTCCAGTGTTAGAAAATCAGCACTGCTCAGTGTTAGTCTTTGTTAATCTTCAAAACTGACTAGGTTACTTTTAAACATATAACACTGTCAAAAGTGTTAATTTAACACTCAACAGTGTTGTATTTAACACTCAGAGGTGTGGACCCATATAGACACTCTCCAGTGTTAATTTAACACTGGAGATTTTGCTGTGTAGTATGATGTTTACACAAAAGTAGGGATGCTTTGAAAACATGTAAATGAAAAACAGACGGCTATTAAGATCATTAGAAGCCTACAAGGCACTGAATAGAGCACAAGGACATCGTAACAAAAACATATTGAAACAGAATTAGTTGTTCAATTTTCCATCTGCTGTTTTTTGATGCGCTGCACAACTTTCTCAATCATTTCTCGCTCTTGCCTCAAAATGAAGTTTAGCGAAGTTTTTAAAATTTACTTAATTTCAACATTTACTGTCTTGGATTATTTGATTAAAGAGATTTTTTTTTCATCATAGCCCACTCCATAGCTTTATTCTTTTCTCAGACCCAAGACCAGTAGAAAGTGTTGGAGAGTAAGCTTAGGACATTTTTAATACAAGTATCGTCAGTTGTAACAGTTGTCCCAAATTTAACGTTTTTCTTCTTCTTCTTTTTTTCTTTTGTTGGGGGGAAAATGGGGTGATTGTGATGCCAAATATCTCACCCAGCTGCAATATGTATGGGGTGATAGAGGACCCCACTCTGGAGAATAAGGCAGCAGACGACAACATCGTATTCCTGATGACTGTGGGAGACAGCTCTCCAGTGAGCAGGTGCAGGATTCCTTCAGAAGCCAGGACTCCAAATTTACCTATCAGCACCAGAGTGAGGGTGATGTTGTGATACTCTGAAGGGAGGAGAAGGACTTTAAGCTCATGAGGAGTGAAACAAGTTATTTTTAAACATTTGGTGAGCAGGTTTACCTTCCCTCAAATAATCTTGTTTTGTCTATTTTGTCTATAAATCTCATTTAGGGCAGCACCTCTAACATAGTGGCTGTGTGTGTGAGGCCTTGTTGAAAAGGCTTATTGTGTTGATATTTTTCAACACAATGACAGTTATATTCACAAAGAGAGCAAGAAAAGGACAGTGGTCTCACTTACTGTGCAAAGTGATCTGGATGAGGAAGAGTGCCAGCGCCCCCAGCAGGGAGAAGACAATAAAGGACACGCGGCGAGGAAAATATTTTGCGCTAAACCAGCTGACCAAGTGTGCCGGGATATCCATTAGTGACAGCAAGGCGTAGTTCAGAAAGGGGTTGCCATGGAGAGTAGCCATATTGAATGATAATCCAAAGTAGCTCACATTCAAAGAAAACCTGCAAACAACAAGAGAACAAAAAATAAATAAATAAAATGAATCCTGTTAGGATCGCTCAGTCAATTACATCAATAAGCAGTTGTAAAACATGTCAGAGTCACTGATGCCCAAAACCAGCATTCTGAGTTTTCTTTATATTTCTATTCTCTAGTTTTAGTTTCACGTGTACTTCTGTGTGTGGTTTTAGTCTGGTTTATATTCAGTTCGTTGAGTTCATAGATTCATGGGGAAGGCACTCACCAGAGAAACCACACTACGAGTATGATACTTCGAATGGTTGTGTTCCTCAGCAGACCCAGGTAACCAGAAACCTCAGGTTGCTGAGGTTGTTCAGGTTGCTGAGGTTGTTCAGGTTGTGCTGGTTGTTCAGGTTGCTGAGGTTGTTCAGGTTGTGCTGGTTGTTCAGGTTGCTGAGGTTGTTCAGGCTGTTGAGGTTGTTCGGGTTGCTGCGACTGTTCAGACTGTTGAGACTGATCAATGTGCCACATAGAAAATTCATTACATTAGCCAATGTAGTTTAGTGTGGTACACGTTGGACAAGGATAAGGTCAGAGGCTCTTACTTTTGCTGAGCGAAAGAGGTCAGATGGAAATTCCACTCCGTTCTCCAGAGCAGCAAACCTTAGCAGGAGTTCTGCTTCTTTAAAACGGCCTTTGGACACTAGCCAGCGAGAAGATTCTGGAACCAGCCTGGTGGACAGACAGACACAAATGTGTAGTTCATTAGTCAAGTCAGCACAGGTGGAAACTGAAGAAAAATACAAGCAAGAGCCTCCTGCTCCATGTATCTGTGTTTGAGAGAGTATTATTTATTCATCAAGCAGATGCTGGAAAAGTTAGAAATTATCTGGATGCGATGAGTTAGAAATTATCTGGATGCCACGAACGTCTTCTTTTGGCTGTCCCTGTACGGGTAGCCACAGTGGATCATCTGAGCGCCATAATGATAATTGTAAAAATCTGTGAAAAATGTACTTTGCCACAAGCCAAAGATTTTTTATTTAACACTTTATGCTTGACTGTGACTGAATGAATGAGATTGCAGATACAACCTTGGAACTTTGATCATCAAATCAAAACAGGTTTAAACAGAAATGAGCTTTTAACAACGTTCAGTTGGGAGGAGATCTATGGGGAGAACGGGAACTGGAATAAAAAATTATAAATCCCTTTCTTTTGTCTCAAGATCCCCCAAATGGAAGGAAAAGGGCATCTGAGGAAGTGGAACAAAGTGATGGATGGATGGATGGATGCATGGATGGAAGACTGGATGACTGGATGGATGGATGGATGGAGGCGCACATTTAGTTTACATTAGCTTAACACATTCCACAGTTCAACAAATTTCTCAACAACCTATTATATACTGAACAAAAAAAATCTGCTGAAAAAAATCAGCAAATACTCAAGAAACAAAAATCCTAGTAGTGTACTGAGGTCAATTTACCACCAAAGGGGGAAACAGGCCAGACCAGGCAAAGCCATTAACACTGATAGATATCTCCAGTTCCTGACTATGTAGGTAGTGCCAGGGAATGCCACCATACCAGCTGCATAGAAAAAGCTCAAAGCAAGGCTGCTGAAGAGAACTCTTGGAACATCAACTAGGAGCTCAGAACCTGTGACGAAAAGGCAAAGTTTAAAGGAAATCAGGAAGTTGTACTTAATGTTATATTACAACTAATGTCCAATAAAATATTTTGTTTTCTGTTATCTGTTTACTGCACATGTGTAAATCAGAAAAGTCAGTCAAAGGTTGTGACTAGTTGACAATACAAGACAAGTGGTTTCCTTTTTGTTTCATTTTAGGTGTTGGCCGAAGGCTTATTACATTAAAAACAGCAGCAGTTGAGCAGACTATCCTAGAAATAAAGAAACACACTTACCAAGTACAAGAAGAACTATGTAAATGCTGAGCTGACCCATGCCCACCATGAAGAAAAGCACATTGAAGACGGCCCAGGACTGAGCAAAACTCAAAGCGATGTTGAAGACACTTAGTATGAAAATGGAACTGAACAGAACAGGTTTCCTGCCAAACCTACAGTAAAAATACAGCAAGACAGCAATCAGCCACAACATGGGCACATACAGTTTTCTATTTAGATGTTAATGCTTAAAAAATAGGCCCATTAGCCTCAACAGCCTCAAAATAGGCCCATTAGCCTCAACAGGGCTTTAGCAGCTAGCATCACAGCTACCCTGAGGTACCCCTGAGCAAGGTACTGTCCCTACACACTGCTCCCCGGGCGCCTGCTTAGTGGCTGCCCACTGCTTCACTGAGTGAATGGGTCAAATGCAGAGAAAAAACAAGTAATTTCCCCATGGGGATCAATAAAGTATACATTATTATTATTATTATTATTATTATTATTATTATTAACCAAGAGCAAAAGAGTCATGTGCTCAGTGCACCTACATTAGGATTTATCAACAACAAAATGGAGTTCATTTAGCTCAAACTTAAAGGTAACCGAGATTTGGGAAGATAGATCCTTTATTTTATTTAGTCCTGCATGAGTTAGCTCACAGCTAACTAGCAGACATATTTTAGTGAAAAACATTGCAGGTTTGCTAACTTTAGAGACTGGTTGAGCTGAAACTGTGAATTTACCGGTCAGAGATCTGTCCAGAGAGGAAACAGCCACAAAGTGATCCCAGGAAGTAGATGAGAGAGGACATTGGCTGTTTCTACTTGTTGTCGCACACCAGGTTAAACTAGAAGACAGGGTACACATACGGGTGATCTAAAGCAGGCATAAGAACATAGAAGGAAATACTTGGGCACTAATCTCTGTCTTCCAGCAGTCCCTGTGCAGACTGTTTGCTTCATTAGCCTCCATGTTGCTTTGTTTTGATGGGTGTGTAACATGAGTTTGTCTCTGTCCATATTTTACTCCTCAGGCTGTTTGACTTCTTATTCCTGTCCAGAGCGTTCTCACTCCCGAGGCGTAACATGTCGACGTTTTGTCACGTCCCGCGGCGTTCCTGAGGAACGCAAAAGGAGACCTTCGGCGTTCTTATGGTACGCGGCGGGTTATGGCTGGAATCCAGTGCAATGACGCTCCCGCGGTAATAGACGTTCCAGCCCTGTATTCCAGCCCTTATTCCTGACCTTAACCAGGACTATAATGATGTTAAATAGCGTGTTTCTAAGGGATTTGAGGAAAAAGAGCAAACATGTGTAGATTCAGTCCAGACGGTTCTCATATTTCCTCTTTTTTCCGAGGTCGTCATTTAGGAACGTGGTGGGTAGCCGAAAACGTAATATGGTGACGATTTGTCACCTAGCGTAAAATGTTACGCTTTGGGAGTGAGAACGGGTTGTCCTGTCACTGTTTGTATGACCACAAGTGGCATAAGGCTAAGGTAAAGTTTAGAGGATATCCTTAAGCAATAGCTTCTCATAAATTACTGTGTGATGGAGGGATTCAATGTTGCCTTTACTGACTCATCATCTGTAATGAGGTATATATATATATTATACACACACACACACACACACATATATATATATATATATATATATATATATATATATATATATATATATATATATATATACATATATATATTAGGGGTGCAACAATACTCGTATCGATATTGAACCGTTCGATACAGTGCTTTCGGTTCGGTACGCATATGTATTGAACAATACAAAATTATTTATTTATTTTATCAACTTTTCTTCTGACTATGCTGTCTGTGTTGAGCGCTCAGTGGATCTGCGTTCGACTACTCCGCCTAGGCTGCACTGTCGAGTGCAGATCCACTGAGCGCAGCGCAAGCTAGCAAGACAGAAGCTAAGCTCGTTGCAACATGGCAGCTGCCTTAACGCTACCCGAAATTGAACCTCCCCCACCCTCTTTCAGATCTGGCCATTGGAACTATCTTGGTTTTCATATGAAGCATGACCCTGATGGTAAGCGCGTCATGGACAAAAGTAAAACAGTATGTCGGATGTGCCACGCAATGCTCAATTGGTGGGAACTAGTGCGTTAGCGCAGTTAGCTTGTTAACGTGCTGACGCCGTCTAGCCCCACGCACGGGGCGATCCGCGGTAACTTGTTAACGGAGATTTGCCGCGGTATGGCGTTAACGTCATTTTAACGAGATTAACGCTGACAGCACTAGTGGGAACACAACGAATATGACTGTACATATACGCCGACACCATCCTAGTGCAAAGACAAGTGGAAGCAGACAAAAACAACAAGCACGCATGCTACAAACTTTACCCGAGTCATTTAGACAGCCGTTAGCACATGATTCTCCTTATGGGGACCTGGTATGTTTAATATGCTGCTGAGAATATAGCCCAGAAGAAGCCTATAGCATAGCTTTTATTTTGGAAAGAGCCATTTCTCTGTAATAAACTCTCTTTTCCAAAGATGAGTGATTTCTCGATCAGATAGATGTTTTTTTTTTTATTATTTTCTTGTTTCAGCAACATTAAATTTAAAAATTGTACTTTTGAGTTAAAATATATATTTATAATTTTAATAAATGACAAATTAAAAAAGCAGGAACATTTTTTTGTATCGAAAAAGTATCAAACCGTGACACCAAAGTATCGAATCGAACCGAACAGTGATTTTTGTGTATTGTTGCACCCCTAATATATATTTTGTCCATGACAAAATAGTCATGGACAAAATATGGAAATATAGTCATGTTAATCTCCATTAACGAGTTACCATGGATCGCCCCGTGCGTGGGGCTGGACGGCGTCAACACATTAACAAGCTAACTGCGCTAACGCACTAGTTCCCACCAATTGAGCATTGCGTGGCACATCCGACATACTGTTTTACTTTTGTCCATGACGCGCTTACCATCAGGGTCATGCTTCACATGAAAACCAAGATAGTTCCAAAGGCCAGATCTGAAAGAGGGTGGGGGAGGTTCAATTTCGGGTAGCGTTGAGGCAGTTGCCATGTTGCAACGAGCCTAGCTTCTGTCTTGCTAGCTTGCGCTCGACAGTGCAGCCTAGGCGGAGTAGTCGAAAGCAGATCCACAACAAAAAAAACCCCACTACACATGAGCTCCATTTTCCTCTAAACTGATGTCCCGGTTCTTGGAAGGCATACTTGATCTGTGCTGGTCAACCCACATTCATCAAGCTCAGGCACAACACTGTTTTTGTTCAGCGGGGAGTGGTTTTGCCTGTAGGCAAACAGAGTGCCAGGTGGAGACTTGAACTGGGTGGGCTTGTGAGGAATGTAGATTAAATAAATTAAATAAATAATTTTGTATTGTTCGATACAATAGCACTGTATTGAACGGTTCAATATCGATACAAGTATTGTTGCACCCCTAATATATATATCTATATATATATATATCTATATATAGATATATATATGTATGTATATGTATATATCTATATATAGATCTATATATATATGTATGTATATGTATATATATAGATCTATATATAGATAAACAACACCCAGCACGCCCCTGCGGGCGGTTTATCCTTCAAGCTCGGGTCCTCTACCAGAGGCCTGGGAGCTTGAGGGTCCTGCGCAGTATCTTAGCTGTTCCCAGGACTGCGCTCTTCTGGACAGAGATCTCCGATGTTATTCCCGGGATCTGCTGGAGCCACCGCACCTAGTGCTCCGATTACCACGGGGACCACCGTTACCTTCACCCTCCACATCCTCTCAAGCTCTTCTCTGAGCCCTTGGTATTTCTCCAGCTTCTCGTGTTCCTTCTTCCTGATATTGCTGTCATTCGGAACCGCTACATCGATCACTACGGCCGTCTTCTTCTGTTTGTCTACCACCACTATGTCCGGTTGGTTAGCCACCACCATTTTGTCCGTCTGTATCTGGAAGTCCCACAGGATCTTAGCTCGGTCATTTTCCACCACCCTTGGGGACATCTCCCATTTTGACCTCGGGACTTCCAGGTTATACTCGGCACAGATGTTCCTGTACACTATGCCGGCCACTTGGTTATGGCGTTCCATGTATTCCTTGCCTGCTAGCATCTTGCACCCTGCTGTTATGTGCTGGATTGTCTCTGGGGAATCTTTACACAGCCTGCACCTGGGGTCTTGCCTGGTGTGATAGACCCCAGCCTCTATGGATCATGTACTCAGAGCTTGTTCTTGTGCTGCCATGATTAGTGCCTCCGTGCTGTCTTTCAGTCCAGCTTTGTCCAGCCACTGGTAGGATTTCTGGATATCAGCCACCTCCTCTATCTGCCGGTGGTACATACCGTGCAGGGACCTGTCCTTCCATGATGGTTCCTCGTCTCCCTCCTCTTTCTTGGGTTTCTGCTGCCTGAGGTATTCACTGAGCACTCGGTCAGTTGGGGCCATCTTCCCAATGTATTCTTGTATGTTCGTTGTCTCATCCTGGACTGTGGTGCTGACACTCACCAGTCCCCGGCCCCCTTCCTTCCGCTTAGCGTACAGCCTCAGGGTGCTGGACTTGGGGTGAAACCCTCCATGCATGGTCAGGAGCTTTCTTGTCTTTATGTCAGTGGCTTCTATCTCCTCCTTTGGCCAGCCTATTACCCCAGCAGGGTACCTGATCACGGGCAGGGCGTACGTGTTGATGGCCCGGATCTTGTTCTTACCATTCAGCTGACTCCTCAGGACTTGCCTGACCCTCTACAGGTACTTGGTGGTTGCAGCTTTTCTAGCGGCCTCTTCATGGTTCCCATTTGCCTGCGGGATCCCCAGGTACTTGTAACTGTCCTCTATGTCTGCAATGTTGCCTTCTGGTAGTTCAATCCCCTCAGTTCTGATATATATATATATATATATATATATATATATATATATATATATATATATATTAGGGGTGCAACGATACACAAAATTCACGGTTCGGTTCGGTTCGATACTTTGGTGTCACGGTTCGATATTTTTTCGATACAAAAAAATGTTCATGCCTTTTTAATTTGTCATTTATTAAAATTATAAATATATATTTTAACTCAAAGGTACAGTTTTTAAATTTAACCCTAACCCTTGTGCGTGTTTTTTATTTTGACAGCGAATGCGCACCTGCGGACCACTTATGTGCAGCCCTGGTTATTTAGCTTGTCACATTGCAGCCACAGAAATTATTTTGTCCATGAAACCATAAAGCTGCACTTTCTTTTTGCCTTATAGTCTGATTTGTCATAACTTCTCCGTTTTGTGGTAAGCTTTTCTTTGGCTGTCACTTCTTCACCCTGACCTGTCTTATTTGGCTCAGCAGAACTAAAATATATATCCTGCTGCTTTTACACACGCACTCACATAAGCTCAGCGATTCTCTGCACGATCAACCTCTCACATGTTTAAGCTTGCTGCGGGAGATTTCACTTGTCATGTTTGCATAGTAAGCTAACGATTAATAAGACGATGTCAGAGGAATTGGTGCACAAATTATCATCACTCACAGATCAGTGCTGTCGCTCTCTATACACAGTTCGCACGATTGCAAAGTGAAAGCAAAAAAACAAGCGCAAATTCAAACGCGATTACAATATGTCACATATTGACAGTGGCTCACCGATGCCAATGACATAATTACCCAGCTACATTTCTGAAAGAATGCAAAAGCATTGACATATATTTTTCCTTCCTACAATAGCCCGACGGGCAGGGCAGAGATAGATTTTGGTAGCCCGACTGAAAAAAATCGCTAGCCCCAGGACGTCGGGCTAGCGATATTGCAAGCCCTGTATCTGATTGAGGAATCACTCATCTTTGGAAAAGAGAGTTTATTACAGAGAAATGTCTCTTTCCAAAATAAAAGCTATACTATCCGCTTCTTCTGGGCTATATTCTCAGCAGCATAGGGAGAATCATGTGCTAACAGCTGTCTAAATGACTCGGCTAAAGTTGGTAGCATGCTTGTTGTTTTTGTCTTTGCACTAGGATGATGTCGGCGTAAATGTACAGTCATATTCGTTGTGTTCCCACTAGTGCTTTCAGGTTGATCTCGTTGAAATGACCTTAACGCCACAACACGGCAAATCTCCGTTAACGAGCTACCGCCGATCGCCCCGTGCATGGGGCTAGACGGCCAACACGTTAACGAGCTAACTGCGCTAACACACTAGTTCCCACCCATGTAATTGAGCATTGCATGGCACATCCAACATACTGTTTTACTTTAGTCCATGACTCGCTTACCTTCAGGGTCATACGTCACATGAAAACCAAAATAATTCCAAACGCCAGATCTGAATGTTGCAAGGAGAGCTTAACTTCTGTCTTGCTAGCTTGCCCTGCGCTCTTCCTTCTGACTATGCTGTCTGTGTTGAGCGCTCAGTGGATCTGCGCTCGACAGTGCAGCCTAGGCGGAGTAGTCGAACGCAGATTCACTGAGCGCTCAACACAGACAGCATCGTCAGAAGGAAAGTTGATAAAATAAATTACAAATGTTGTATTGTTCGATACATATGCGTACCGAACCGAAAGCACTGTATCGAACGGTTCAATATCGATACGAATATCGTTGCACCCCTAATATATATATATATATATATATATATAAGTAATTGAACCAGGAAGTCCTTTGTGATCCAGGGAGACTTGGATCTGAACAATATCATCAAGACAGTAACAGTACCTCAGTGACTACAGTCAACTCGTAGTGCTCTGTGCTGTAGATCCATCCATCTTTGCACTCCTCCTGCTTCAGGTTGGACAGCATGACCCCTGCACTTGCTCCGAATTCAGAATCGTTGTGGATCTGGGCAAGGTTGGGTTTTACTCCGAGTGCAGACAAGTTCTGCATCATGTGCATCTCGTAGCGGCTACAACTGCTTCTCTCCAGATTTTGACCCTGTACAGCAGCAGAGATATTATAAGAGACAGACAAGACAGTGAAAGAGTCCTGAATTGAAATTTATACGAGAATTCTATAACGTCGAAGTCAACAGTAGACTTCAACTGCCAGAGGAAAAAAGCCTTTAAAATCTTATTTGTGAGCTGTATAATCAGTAAGCTTTTACCAGATGTGGGTCAATATTCTGTACAGACCATTTCCATGACAGCTGATTTAACATCCGCTTTTTAAATCTACAAAGAGCAGTAAAACTCATAGAAGCACACTTCAGGTAACCGCAGCTTGTCCACAAAGAAAATCGACTGGAGTTGGCGATACAAATTATTATGTGACTTATTCCTATGTGAATCGTCCCCCAAATCCAACCCACGACCCACTGTACACTCCACTGCACCCGCCACACTGGAACTTCACAAGACGTTAATGACAAATAACTGTCGTGATGACGTGAATCTGCGGCGCAAGAATGCTTTAGGGGAAAGTGACTTGCTGCAGATTTAGGTAAACTAAGCGTTTCAGTGTAAGGTTCTCTCACACTGGCTTTACAAAAATATAATTTAACTACAGCTGCAAACACCCTAGGAACAGCCGAGTCGTTAAACCCTTGATTATACTCTGCGGCGCACACGCACACCTAGAGTCACCAAGGTCAAGCACGTCTGCATGGATCCTTACACCAACTTGCATCACTCAAACCCAATTGTATCCTAGCAGACTCACAGGAGTAGAAAGTCTAATGAAGGTTTAAACATAACCATCACCACCGAGAATATTTAGCAAAGACAGTTAAAAGACATTAAGAGGAAAATATATATTTTTTATATTAATGACAAGACACTGTAGCTGACAGTGTTTGGAACCACCTCCTCATGGAAAATCAAGCTTAGTCCTTCATTATGTTTGCCAGCTAGCTGCTGAGTGGATCTTTCAAATGTTTGGTCCTGCACTGGATGTGTTTTTCTTTTCGAGGTGTTTTACTTGAAGCAGGCGTCTGCTGGAACAGAGAGGCAAGCTTTTATTAAATCTACTGCTAAAGTGATCAAAATGTATCACTGCTTTCTCATGTGTGTAATAGAAAGGCAGAAGAAATGATAGAAACTTAAGGTTGAGGAGTTAGTTAACAAAATAATGTTAAATAACAGAAAAATAAAATAAAATAATACTTGCTGAATCTGAGTTTTCTTAGCCGCTGTCCTTCACTCAAACAATCATTCAAAATCATTTAGCTTGATCAGGCCTGCCACTGGTTCTCACCTGTATCGGGATACTAGCCTGGATCCAGTCCTGACTCAGGTTGCTGTGTGCTGGGATGTAGCACTGGTGTGGGGGAATGGCCAGCAGAAAGATGACAGACAGGATGTTGTACCCAGCAGGAAAGCTGAGGATACAGAGGAAGAAGATGACCTTCACCTGGTACCAGCCCCAGATCCCCAGGAACGCAATGGATCCCTCGTAGTCCCTCATTTTGGTATTCTATTATATTCTTCTTCTTTTCAGCTGTCACTGAAAAAAATGACAAAGTCAGCTCTCTCTTCAAACTGCAAAATCGTATCAAAAAGTAGAATACGGGTCACGCCAGTCGCAGCTTCTCTCTCAACAAGTGCTCCACAGCTTCAGATCTTTTATCCCAGACAAGACAGAAAGACTCCACCTCTCATCCTACTAATTCTAAAACCCTCGGTGCATATTAACTCCTCCATAATATTAACTCCATACCATAATGTGCTTTCTCACATGGCAAGGCGTTTCACCACATGTGTGAATGAGAGGGGAAAGGGGCAGGACACAAAAGGACAAACTACTCACTGCCCCTGAGCTCCAGGACATTTATATTCAGAAAAAAAGGGGGGGAAAGGTACTACGTTAAAGTGTCAAGTTTTGAGTGGGTTGCTTTTAAGATTAAGACAGCCACATGGGTAACACAGCCTTGTCACATAGTACACAAATGGAAGACAGACAAAAGGAATTTGGACAGTGTTTCATTCGTGGTTAGTTTATGCACAAAATGTGTTCACAGTGGGGAGTTGTGGAGTTCACCGAGAGTCACCATATGGACTGATACTGTATATGAAGTAAAGAAATGTCTAAAGATCTCAAGATCCAGTCTATATGTCAGTCTTCTGTAAAACAATATGTTGCTACTCTTCACAAGAGTTTGTGACCAGCAAAGGTTGTGAGAAGAATCGCTCCAGCTTGCTCAAATCTTGGTTCAAACGTCCACTACAAGACAAAAAAAAAAATGAACTAAAGGGCAAAAGCACCCAAAAGAAACCAGTGGGGGATGTTTTGTTACCTCGGGACACTGGATGCCTTGTAGTCATAATGGTAATAATTTTACTGGAAGGTGTAAGGACATCACCTGAAGGTTAGAAGTCCGTGGGTGATTCAACAAGACAAATGAAGCAAAGCACACAACTTAATCAACAATTGGTAAATGAGAAAAAGGGCATTTTTATAGAGTCTCAAACTTGAAAAACATCTCCTGATATTCCTTCCATCAGAGTCTGAAAAAGTAATGCCCCACAGCCCACGATTACAATCACTTATCACTTTCACTGCAGTAAAAGCAAGAACTATAGCACCAGAAAACTCTTGTTGGTTAAATTTCATCCAAAACAAACAAATTCAGTTTCTCTTCACTCCTTATTCCATCCACCCCACCTGAAGTGAGAACTGCTGCCATGAATTAAATGAGATGCTGCGGCTGACCTAATAAGAGCTGACTGGACAGACTGTTTTTCAGTTATTTGGAAGGAAAACTCGATAAACACTTTTTAAAATACCTTCCTGAATAGTCTTCCAGCTTTAGCTGAAGGGCTAAAGCACTGGGTCTTTTCCAGTGTCAGAAGATTAATAAAGTAATAGAATAAGAATAAAAGTAAATCTCTTTAATAGTTATTATTACTATATGGGTTATTTTAAGAGGCCATTTCAGCTCTTTTTCTGATTTTCTTTGTTCATTCGGCTCAGATTCAAAGCTTTTCTCTTTCTTTAACTGCCTTTGCCCTTCTGTAGTGGCACCAAGAACACAAACCAACAGCACGATCTACACCTTGACACTGGTGTTTGGAAGTCGTCTGCAGATTTTGAATTACTAGGAGAGGGAGGAGGACGAGAGTGAGCGATTTGTCATCAGAGGTTATACAATGTTAGACAAAGAAGTTAGCCAAGTTGTTCAACGTGTGTTGAATATAACACTGGATTACTGGAAGAATGATTCTGTTCTACTATGAACATTTCATTAAACAGCTTCGCTCATAACGTGACTCCCAAGCAAAGCTTTAAACGCTGCCCTCATCGGTCTTTCAATGAATATTTTTAAGATTATACAAAATTTGAGCTCATACGATAATCTGTGAAAGAAAGAATAAGAGTCTTACAATCCTATCTTCCACAACGTAAACTACTGATTTTACGCTATAATCAACTGTCACAGACAATCTATGTCACATATGGCTGAATGATATCATGAATCCATTATAATATACAGTTCGTACTAACCTGATTATATAGAGCGCAGAATAACTGCGCTCGATTTCTGTCACATCCAAATCTGTTAGTTGAGAATTTTTAAAACTGTTTTAATATATTTGATCTGTTATAATAGCCAGTTATCTTCTTCTTCTTCTTATGTTCCCGCTACAGCATGTGAATGGGTAGATATTGTTGCTTGAAGCGTCCATGCATGCACGGTTATTTAGTGTGACTACACAGATGTTAAACAGTTACTGTTGGAATTTGGGATGTTTGCCTTCGGGTGAAAATTAAAAAGAAAACACTCAGCCCTTCAAAGGAAAAATACTGAGGCAAGGACTATGAAGCTTAGACCAGCGGTCCCCAACCTTTTTTGCGCCATGGACTGGTTAATGGTCGACAATATTTTCACAGACCTGCGTTTAATGTGTCGTGGATAAATACAACAAAATAAAACCAGTACCGGTACACAAAAAAAAGGAATTATTAATAACACATGGGAAAAAACTCAGGGAAACCAAGTTAATGGTTAATAAAAACGATTAAAAATAAATAAATAATGATAAAAACCAATAAAAACCCTGAAAACCATAAATTTCACACCCGAACCTCAACTCTCGCGGCCCAGTACCAAACATTCACAGACTGGTACCGGTCCATGGCCTGGGGGTTGGGGACCGCTGGCTTAGACCAAAGGTCTATCAGTGCATAAGATTATGCAGGCAATCCTCAGCCTTTTAATACAATCAGTTTGTGAGTAGCCAGTGGAAAGTGTTTATAGACTTCGGGAGAGGCTTTATATTGCAGATCTCTTATAGTTTCTGATATGCTTTAACCCACTGTGAAACCAAAAACAAGGGATATTTAAGACTGAATTACCCTTTTTTCCACATGCAGACCTCAAAACATTTGGGTCTGGCAGGCAGTCAGACCAATTTCACAGTGATTTAAAGTATTAAAACTGCTATAAATGACTTGTTACTTTCTTTTTGTAGTTAGTCTCAAGTTTAAAAAAATCTTTATAAAGAGACCTGACAAGAGTGGAGCACAAATTGCAACAAATATAAGAGATCTATAAAGATATTTCCAGTGGCCCAAGATGACTGACAGATTATAATGCAGCAAACAGAGTAATAATGCAGAGGCTATATGTCACGGTTCTGGGTCCGTCGGACCCAGTATTTTGAGTTTATTATGTTTTGGTGTAATTTTGCATCAGGGATTGTTTTCTTGTTCTCTTGTTGTGTTCATGATGATGATGATTATGATGTTTATTATTAGAGTTTCATGTTTCTGTTTGTGTTTAGGATTTGTTCTTCGGTTGGGTCTGCTTAGTATATGTCTAGTTCCATGTGTGATTTTCTGTCTGTCTCTCAAATGTCAAGTCTGTGTCTTAGTGTGATGATTTCTTGTTCCTGTTTAATTGTGAAGGTCTGCGTCTCATGTGAGTGTTCAGTTTTACCTCTCGTCTCGCTAATGACTCCCAGCTGTGTCTCCCACCTGTGTGTAATCTCCCTGTGATTCTCTGAGTGTATTTAAGGCGTGTCTTCTGTGTTTGTAATTGCTGGTCTGTCTGTGTAACCACCATGTCTCACCCGTGTGTTCACCCTGCTGTCTACCATCGTCTGTCTCTGCTTGCCCTGCTTCATGTTCTGGTTTCCCAGTATAGTTTAGTTTGAGCTCCATTTGCTGTTTGTCCTTATTTTGTGCTTAATAAACCACCCTCACTTCTCCACTACTGCCTGCGTTTGGATCCTCCTTCATTTCCTCCACACGGCTCCTCTCACTCGCCGTGACACTATAGGACGCTTGCAAAATAGGGCTTTTTGTAATGTTATCTATTACTACAACTTATTTAGCAATATAAGCCAAAACTACTGCACATAAAAACACACATAAAATTATTATTTTTTTGGCATGATGCTAGGATGCAAATACCAGTGAGAATTTCTTATGTCAAGTACTTCTGATGTATGATGAATAATACAATGCCAAAACTTAATCTATGTCTTTACTGCAGTCACAATTACACTCCCCTAGCAGGATACATATCATTAGGAGTGATTGCACTGCTTGAGTAAAAGAGACAAATAACACATAACACAGGCAATCCCACAAAGCTATCATCAGGTAGCCTTATCTGATATTTGATTACCTGTGTAGTGATATTTTGATGTTTCTTTTATGTCTGATACCTTTACTAATATTTGTAAATAGACAGTAGAGATCAGGACTTATGAATGGGTTATATATAAAATAAAGAAATGGCCCGTTTTGCAAGTTATGAATCTGGGCTATTGTATGTAGTTCTTTTCACTTAAAAGTGTGTTTACAGAATTGTGATGTTATATTTGTTACAATTTCCGTTGCCCTCTCTTAGCCAGATCTCTCTTGAAAAATACATTTTTGATGTCACTGACACTTTTTAAAAAGAACAAAAAAACAACAGTAACTTTGCAAAAACTGACTGCAGATTCTACTTTGTGATAGGAATATTCTTTCTGGCTCAAAATGACCTGATATTATTCGTGAGAGACATGTTTCAGATATTTTTTGACAGATTAAAGGCCAACAAGTCATTTATAACACTTTAAATTCTAGCAGTCATTTTTTGGCAAGTACCGAAAATTGCTTTTTGACATAAGATGAGTTTTTGGCACAATACCTGTCCATAAATATTTCCATTAAAACTACAATAACAAAATCCAAGAACAACCAAACAGAAGCAACAACAACAGGAAAGTAGCTGCCAATATTAATAAAAGGTTAATAACAGACACAGGCTTACTTTATTTGAAGAGTAAGTCCAAGCAGGTACCCTCGTTGATAAAGATGTTGATAGCGTTCAGTTATATCCCTCTCTCATTCTTGCTGATATCCCAGATAGAAATAAAAGCTCTTTTCTTGAACCCTCTGGCTGGGGCAAGTGCAGGGCTTCTTTTCCTGATGCTCCCATAGGTCAGTCGCTGGTCTCTCTTCACTTGAAATCTGACGGCTTTCTTCAAAAGGAAGCCGTTAAAATTAATGTGGGTCCATCTGCCTGCTTCAGACATAGCTGCTTTATCGTCATGTAAAGTCTCCACTAGAGATGTGCGGATCGATCCTGAAATATCGATTCCTCCGATACCAATCATTTATGTTCTAGAATCGATTCTCACATTAAAATATCGATATTTTAGTACTTTAGGGTAAATTTGTAGTTTATCATTAACAGGAACACAGTGGAAAGAAACTACATCATTCGGATTGTCTACATTCAAAGGAACTACTTCCTCTTCCGCCTTCATACTTATGTGCGAAATACGCTGTATTAATGTCTGGCAGCCGTTGGCGCGCGAACTCACAACAATGGCTGAGTGTAATTGTGCGGACTTATTTCACCTCCACAAACAGCTGAGACGTGGTTTGCTATACATGTGGCAAAAAAAGTGAGGTGTTGTGACTATACTTGCCAACCTTGAGACCTCAGAATTAGGGAGATATTCAAAAGGGCTGTTGGGGTGGGGGTGGGGGGGTGATAAATACATTTTACAGTGTTTATTTATCGGATAAAATACGTTAAATGTCACCGTTATTATTGGCCGGTGTTCTGGGAATCCATCCTACCTGGAAAAACATCCTACCCAATGTACCCGGCCTGGAAACAGCGGGGGTGTCCAAATTCAGAGGCTGCTTCCACCTGAGGACCCGGCCTTTCTAAAGAAAGCCAGGTAGTACGTCACGAGCTCCCTCGGTGGAGTGAAATGTTGCCGTCTGCTCCTTGCTATCTAAAATATAACCGGGCGCTGACTTATACTCTCGACCGTCTCACACTTCTGTTTAATCAGTTTTTTGTTTGATGTTTATTCAGCTGTGTGAAAACCCTGGAGGAACCCACCCGATGGATTAATAAAATTAAGTTTGCATTAACAGCCACAGTAAGAGCTAAGCTAACAAATTAGCAAACGCTAACTAGCATCTTGCGACTAGCAGCATGGCAGCCGCGCCGGCAGCCTTCCAAGTATCACCGCCGCCGAAGTTCGACTTTTCAAAGCCAGAAGAGTGGCCGAAATGGATCCGACGCTTTGAGAGGTTCAGGATAGCATCCGGACTCGAGCTACAATCGGACGAAAACCAGGTTAACACTCTGATATATACAATGGGCGATGAAGCTGAAGACGTGATCACTACGTTGAACCTGACCGAAGAGGAGGCGAGTGAGTACCACACTCTCAAAGACAAACTCGAGGCACACTTTGTAGTCAGAAGAAATGTTATCTTTGAACGTGCAAAGTTCAACCAAAGGCAGCAAGAAGCAGGAGAGACTGCAGACGGGTTTATTACATCCCTATATGCCTTGGCTGAGCATTGTGGCTACGGGGCGCTGCACAGTGAAATGATAAGAGACAGACTCGTTGTCGGAATAAGAGACAAGAGGCTCTCGGAGCAACTGCAAATGGACGCGGAGCTCATGTTAGAAAAAGCAGTGATAGGGATTCGCCAAAGTGAGCTTGTTAAGAAGCAGCAGGATCTTCTTAAAAACAACTTCAAGCAGGAAAATCTTCGTAACGTGGACATCATTAAAGCAAAAATAAAACACTTTAAACCAAGAAAGACTGTGCCACAAACCACAGAGAGGAATGTGAAAAGCCAATGCAACCGATGTGGAAAGACACCCTTTCACAGCAAGAACCTGTGCCCAGCCAAAGAGGTACTCTGCAATCAGTGTAAAAAGAAAGGTCACTATGCAAGAGTGTGCAGGTCTGGGGCAGTGGGAGAAACACGTGCAGCAGGTGGTGACAGTGAAGAAAGGGAGGTAGCATTTTTGGGAACAGTAGCCTCAGAGAGAACTGAGGATGCGTGGTTGACTAAAATAAAAGTTAACCATGTAGACTGCTGGCTCAAAATTGACACAGGAGTTCCAGTACCTAAAGCAAACAGAGATGAAGTGCGTGTGTGCGTGGACTTGACCAAACTAAATAATTCTGTGAAAAGAGAAAGACACATGTTGCCATCAGTTGAGCACACCCTAGGACAGCTAGAGGGCGCAAAGTTGTTCTCAAAACTCGATGCTAACTCAGGGTTTTGGCAAATACCTTTGTCCAAGCAGTCAGCTCTTCTCACAACGTTCATCACACCATTCGGAAGGTACTGTTTCAATAGACTCTGTTTTGGCATATCCTCAGCCCCTGAGCATTTTCAAAAACGAATGTCTCAGCTTTTGGAGGGGCTGGACGGAGTTGTCTGCCAGATGGATGACATTCTGGTTTATGCTGACACACAGACCCAGCACAACAAGAGACTGGTCGCAGTCCTTGAACGGCTCACAAAAGCAGGGGTGACATTGAAAAGTGAGAAATGTGAGTTTGCAAAGACCTCAATCAAGTTCCTCGGACAGATCATTGACACTACAGGAGTCAAAGCAGACCCAGAAAAAGTGAAAGCGGTCAGCAACATGGAGGCACCCACCGATGTGGGTGGAGTGAGACGATTCCTAGGAATGGTTAATCATCTAGGCAAGTACCTTCCCCACTTAGCAGAGAAAACACAGCCGTTGAGAGAACTACTCAGTACCAAAAACATGTGGTGTTGGAGTGAGGCTCAAAAAACAGCGTTTGACAACATTAAGGCAGAACTGAGTAAACCACCGAACTTGGCACTCTACAACCCCAAAGCACAAACAGCAGTATCAGCTGATGCATCCTCTTATGGACTGGGAGCGGTGCTACTTCAGAAACAAGAGGATGACACAACCAAGCCAGTGGCCTTCGCTTCAAGAGCATTAACCCCCACAGAACAAAGGTATGCTCAAATAGAGAAGGAAGCGTTAGCCATAACCTGGGTATGCGAGCGATTCTCTGATTTTCTTATAGGCATTGAGTTCCATGTTGAGACAGATCACAAGCCTTTAGCACCACTTTTGGGCTCCAAGAACTTAGACGAACTGCCACCACGAGTACAAAGACTGAGAATGAGATTAATGCGGTACTCTTTCACCATCTCACATGTCCCAGGCAAACACATTGCAACTGCAGACGTGCTGTCCAGAGCACCAGAAAAAACTGTTTGTGACGAGACATTAAGAGACGAAATGAACCTGTATGCACATCAGGTGATTTCAGGTCTTCCTGCAACAGAGGAGAGACTACAACAAATAAGAGAGCAGCAAGACAAAGACAAAACACTAAAACAAATCAAACTCTACTGCAAGAAGGGCTGGCCGGACAAACTCAAAATACAGGGAGTGCAGAATTATTAGGCAAATGAGTATTTTGTCCACATCATCCTCTTCATGCATGTTGTCTTACCCCAAGCTTTATAGGCTCGAAAGCCTACTACCAATTAAGCATATTAGGTGATGTGCATCTCTGTAATGAGAAGGGGTGTGGTCTAATGACATCAACACCCTATATCAGGTGTGCATAATTATTAGGCAACTTCCTTTCCTTTGGCAAAATGGGTCAAAAGAAGGACTTGACAGGCTCAGAAAAGTCAAAAATAGTGAGATATCTTGCAGAGGGATGCAGCAGTCTCAAAATTGCAAAGCTTCTGAAGCGTGATCATCGAACAATCAAGCGTTTCATTCAAAATAGTCAACAGGGTCGCAAGAAGCGTGTGGAAAAACCAAGGCGCAAAATAACTGCCCATGAACTGAGAAAAGTCAAGCGTGCAGCTGCCAAGATGCCACTTGCCACCAGTTTGGCCATATTTCAGAGCTGCAACATCACTGGAGAGCCCAAAAGCACAAGGTGTGCAATACTCAGAGACATGGCCAAGGTAAGAAAGGCTGAAAGACGACCACCACTGAACAAGACACACAAGCTGAAACGTCAAGACTGGGCCAAGAAATATCTCAAGGCTGGTTTTTCTAAGGTTTTATGGACTGATGAAATGAGAGTGAGTCTTGATGGGCCAGATGGATGGGCCCGTGGCTGGATTGGTAAAGGGCAGAGAGCTCCAGTCCGACTCAGACGCCAGCAAGGTGGAGGTGGAGTACTGGTTTGGGCTGGTATCATCAAAGATGAGCTTGTGGGGCCTTTTCGGGTTGAGGATGGAGTCAAGCTCAACTCCCAGTCCTACTGCCAGTTTCTGGAAGACACCTTCTTCAAGCAGTGGTACAGGAAGAAGTCTGCATCCTTCAAGAAAAACATGATTTTCATGCAGGACAATGCTCCATCACACGCGTCCAAGTACTCCACAGCGTGGCTGGCAAGAAAGGGTATAAAAGAAGAAAAACTAATGACATGGCCTCCTTGTTCACCTGATCTGAACCCCATTGAGAACCTGTGGTCCATCATCAAATGTGAGATTTACAAGGAGGGAAAACAGTACACCTCTCTGAACAGTGTCTGGGAGGCTGTGGTTGCTGCTGCACGCAATGTTGATGGTGAACAGATCAAAACACTGACAGAATCCATGGATGGCAGGCTTTTGAGTGTCCTTGCAAAGAAAGGTGGCTATATTGGTCGCTGATTTGTTTTTGTTTTGTTTCTGAATGTCAGAAATGTATATTTGTGAATGTGGAGATGTTATATTGGTTTCACTGGTAAAAATAAATAATTGAAATGGGTATATATTTGTTTTTTGTTAAGTTGCCTAATAATTGTGCACAGTAATAGTCACCTGCACACACAGATATCCCCCTAAAACAGCTAAAACTAAAAACAAACTAAAAACTACTTCCAAAAACATTCAGCTTTGATATTAATGAGTTTTTTGGGTTCATTGAGAACATGGTTGTTGTTCAATAATAAAATTATTCCTCAAAAATACAACTTGCCTAATGATTCTCCACTCCCTGTATATAAGTACCTAAAAACTGCATAAACACACATCCCTGATATTTAATAGGGGAGGGCTGATAT
Organism: Simochromis diagramma; assembly: GCF_900408965.1. NCBI lineage: Eukaryota > Metazoa > Chordata > Actinopteri > Cichliformes > Cichlidae > Simochromis > Simochromis diagramma. The sequence goes on along the minus strand of NW_024387320.1, from coordinate 6,585,300 downwards.
CTGTTTAGTGATGGCATTTGTCTACAGCAGCAGTCAGTGTTTTGAAGTCTTAACAAGCATTTCTTTTAAATAATAATAATAGCTACACTCAAGAATTTGACTTGAAGTTACCAAAAAACACACGGATTAGCAAAGTGGAGGCAAACACTGCAGAGAAGTCTGTTGAGCAAGTTAGCTCTCAGCAGCTCTATTTTATGCAGTTGTGCATTAAAACCCATGAACTATGACTGAAATGTTTTCACATTTATCAATTAAATCATTTCATAAGATGTTTGAGCAACAAAATAGATTTTTTTCAACTTCAAGAAGTGGCTAAATTATATTTAGCTAATGCTAAGAGGTAAGCTAGCTCAAATGATTTTGTTTTTATGATAATTTTTATTTGTTTTCTAGTTAAACAAGTAGTTTTATAGAAATATATTACAATATTAAGTTCATAACTTAATTTTGGCTGGCTAGTTTTGTTTTTGTTCTGTATCAAGGAATTTCTTTATCAAATAGAAAATAAAATGGTGGATGTATGACATATATGAGTTTAAAAGAAAATAACAGAAATAAAATAAGAAAAATGTTGCATGATGTTTGATTAACATACACAATCTTCCCTTTTTAATGATTAGTTAGTGGAATTTACTAACTCTGGACACTTTATCTTCCAGCTTCAAAACCTGAATGCATTTTAAAAGATATTTGGCAAAATACAGCTTAAAATGTTTAAAGATAAAATCCACAAGTAACACTTAATTAGCCAACATTTATTCCAAACAAGCACACATGCTCACATATGAATATATTCATTGTTCAGATAGTGTCTCAAAAATTCACAAAAATTAAATGTATGAAATATGATACATGAGGCATTAAGGGGTTAAACATAGTGAACATGTGTGACAGTATATCTAAGGTTTTTGTGAATATAAAGTTCAGGGTGGCTGTAGCTCAGGAAGTAGAGCAGGTCATCTACTAATCACAAAGGTTGGTGGTTTGATCCCTGGCTGCTCCAGTCTGCTTGCCATGATGATTCTTGGGTGAGAAGAGTTGTTCCCAATGTGTTCATCGGAGAGTGAATGTTAGACAGGAAGCACTCAGGCTTTAGAAAAGTGTGCCATATAATGAACTAGTCTATTTCCCATATTCTTGATGGATTTTGGGAAGCATTTTAATAATAAATGTAAAAAAATAAACCTTTAGAGGCTGAGTTATCTGTTTTGACTTGAACTTTGACAACGGCATTGCCCAGTGGATGAGTGTATGAAAATTCAAATGAGCAGGTGCATTAAGATGGAACAGTCTTTAACCCACCAAAGTCCATCCATTTGCATTTGAGCTAGTCTGCCTCCTACGTGCTGTACCCAGCAGCACCCTGACATAAACCAAACAGAGTGTACTCTCTGCTGTGTGAGAAAGGGCAACTTCAGGATGATGTCCTGACTTCATACACCTGAACCTGAGTTCATGTGTAAAAATAACAACAGAGAGCAGGAAATTAAAACGCCTACAAACACATATTGCTGTTCATTTGATCATGCCTGTGTCAAAATATTTTTTAATAGCTTCATTCAAGTGTCTGATTTCATGTTGCACAAATCAAAAGAAAACAGACGGATTCTACTGTTGGAAAAAATGGCAGAGAGAGTTAAACCACTCTGCTGAGCTAAACCAGTTAGCTTTCAGGGGGACTGTTTTACACAGTGCTGCTTTAAAGCCTCTGGAGTAACATAGTTATATATAACAAAAAGTTTTGGTTATAATTCAGTGTTGCCATGCCCTCACTCCAATTAATGAAATCTGCACAAGAACAGCACTTTAATGTGATTAGTAAAGCATGGGCTTCATGTCATGCTGAGGCCAATTTGAGCAACATATCTGTAACCGATGACATACACTAAAATACTACAGCACATCTCATCTCTTTGACACGTTTTAATAAACTTCATTCTTTAATGCAGATGTATTCCTCTTAACATGAACAAGGGTTCAAATACCTCATTTTTATGCAGAGGAACGTTGCCCTGCCTCTCTTAATATATGAAAAGTATTTGTTGTCCTTTAACTTGCTGTATGTGTTTTATTACTTATTCAGTTTTAATGAGTAACAACATTTGCATCCTGCACTGGTTTAAGTCCATTTCCCATTGCAGTATTATGTTGTTGTCATGTTTGGGTGACATCAAATAATATCATGCTTACAACAAGTGTGTTTGCTGTTTTAATGTAATGTTTGTTTTTTAATTCAATATTATTCAACTGTTTTAATCAAGAGTCCACTCTGTTTGGTTTAGGTGAGGGTGCTGCTGGGTACAGCACGTAGGAGGCAGACTAGCTCAAATGCAAATGGATGGACTTTGGCGAGTTAAAGACTGTTCCATCTGAATGCACCTGCTCATTTGAATTTTCATACATTCATCCCTTGGGCAATGCCATTGTCGCAGTTTAAGTCTGGATGCTTGAAAATAGATAATCCAGTCTCTAAAGGTTTATTTTTTAAATTAAATTTTATTATTAAAACAACTCCCAAAATCCATCAACAACATGGAGAGAGTGGGGAATTTGGTAAATGGACAGGTTTATTATATGGCACTCTTTTCTAAAGCCTGAATGCTTTCTGTCTAACATTCACTCTCCAGTGAACAATGAATATATTTATATATGAGCCTTGTTTGGAATAAATGCTAGCTAACTAAGTGTTGCTTGTGGATTTTATCTTCAAACATTTTAAGCTGTATTCTGCCAAATATCTTTTAAAATTCATTTTGTTTGTGCTGCTCAATTCCTGGACAAACAACGTGGACAAACAAATCCCCTTCAGCCTGACCTGAGCTGGGTCTGGCCTCTACACAAAATGCAGTTCAAAGACTCCAAAGAAAAGTTTTTTGTTTTGAGTTTGGGAACAGGATCGGTTGTGTTTAGATTCAGTTTCTTGTCACCTCGAGTAAATCAGAATCATTCACTCAACTTTCCTGGAGGTGGTCCCTCTTTTGTTGTGGATCTGATAATTGTTCCCCAAACAATGGAGGAAGGAGTGAGGTGTGTGTAAGGTGGGTGGAGAAGGATGGAGAGGAGGGATGGAGAGAGACTGAAGGGCTGGAGGAGAGGAAAGTGGAGCCAAGGAGGTGGAGCGAGATTAGGGTGAGAGGCAAGACTTTAGCCAGCTTCCTCTGTGGAAAGAAGGAAACAAGAAGAGCACAGAGGAACAACACAAGAAAGACAACTCTGGAATGAATCAACATGTTAAAATTGACTAATAACAAGGAAAAATAATTTATATACGATTAAATTAGTGGACAGTCTGTTACATTTTGAAAATGAGCACTTGGAATGGCTTAATACTGATTTATTAAATGATACAGCATATAAACAGCATATATTAAATATATACACAGCCCTCTGAATTCATTCAGCAAACATGAAACAATATGTTAATTTGTAATTGGTGAGGGTTCTGTCCTGTTATGAATTAATGGACCTGGTGAAACCCATCTTTGCTATTTGGTATCAAAATAAAAAATACAAATCATAAATGAATAAAACAGCAAACAGTCTAAGTGTAGTTGTCTGTCTTCAGTGGGAAACAAAGGATTTAGAGCTGCAAGACAGAAAGACTAGCTTCTTTAGAGATGGAAAAATGTTGTTGGTTTCAGTGTTTTGATGCAATTTGTTGACAATAAGTGCAAAATGCTGTCTGTTCCATCCTTTAATTTCCCTTTCTGCAGAAATCCTGCATCTTTAAAGCATACAAGGGCTTGCGACTTCTGAGTGAAGGCATGCTGGCAGCTGAAATAATGTTAGGTCATGGCCAGTCATGCCCACTCAGTTTTCTGGCATCCTGGTTCTGATAGGTAACCTGCCAACATGAGTCATGAGTCATGAGCCAGCGTACTCCGAGTGCCAGTCCCACGCCCAACTGGGAGGGTTGTATTAAAAAAAAAAAAAATCAAATTCTTTCCCTGATCAAATACGAGGATAATCAGGAAGAGTATAAGAGAAGGATAGTTGAAGTTGAACGGTTTTGAAGAGAGGCAAGGTTGCCGTGGTTTGGACATGGGGGAAGAGTGGATATATTGGACAAAATTCATGCAAGAGAAGTGAAGTGGATGGTGCGACAGAAGAGGATGATAGGAACAGGGGGAGGTACATGATCTGCTGTGGGGACTCCTAAAGCGAGCAGCTGAAAGAAGAAGAGCTTGAAGGTCCTTGAGCAGATGGGAGAATAGCTTCTCCAAACATTTTCAAACTCTGAGCACTCTGAACGGAGCTGAGTTCTTAGTTCTTCAGCAAAAACCCAACAACATCACTTTTCCTTTATTTTTAAGCTGCTTTGTTTGACTGCCAAAGCAAGTCATCCTAACTTCATCTAACCTCAACCTTTGTGTTGTCTCAAAACTATGCATTGATGTGTGCTTTAGGACTAAACATCTCTACTTTGGTCTTGTTACTCGACAGGACATTATTCCAGAGGTCTAAGAAGTAGCTTTCTAATGGAAACCCTTCCAAACAAGTCATACTCTGTCTTTTTCTACTTTGAATCTCATGACTTTAATATTTCAAATTCTGACTGAGGACTATAAAGTATTGCAACAACGTTTTGGCAGCAAACTGCCAAAACTTCTGTTGTTACAGGGGTTTTTACATTTGCTTATGATCAGTTAATCAAGTGTGTTTTGTTAGCTGCACTTGGCTGCTGCTTACACTCTTAACTCCTTTGTAACAGTTTAAGGTTTTGCTTGGTTTTTCACAGAACTGCAAAGAGTCCTGTGAAAACAGTTGCAGCGTTAAGATGGATCAACTCAGCCTGGCAATAGAAAACTTAAGATATGGGTACGATAATAGAGTGGCATCTGCTTTTGCTGACTTTTTTGCAGGGTGCTGTCACTTCCTCTGTGCTCATGTCAAAAATCTTGTGACATTATTTGGCTGGGGGGGGGGGGGGGGTAAATGGTAGGGCTTAACAGAGTTGAAAGCAAATTGGAGGTATGCAAATACTGGAATTTTATAGTGGAGTTAAACAATATGCATAATAATACAGTAGCACTAAAATTTCAGTGGTTATTAAATTTCGTATAGATCTGACGTTCAGTTAAATTAAATTTCTTTAATTTCTTTCCAAATTAAAGAAATTTATTGAATTTATTTTTATATTTATCTTACAGTGAGAAAGCGCGTGTTTTTACTGATTGATGGCTTTAAAATGCATTTTGAGGTTTCCTGCAACCAGTGTTGGGGAGTAACGGAATACATGTACCGCCGTTACGTATTTAAAATACAAAATATGAGTAACTGTATTCCGTTACAGTTACCGTTTAAAAAGGTGGTATTCAGAATACAGTTACTTTGTTGAAATAAATGGATTACACTGCGGTACTTTCCTGTTTCATATTGTCGCGGGTCAGGACTGTTTGGGTTTTGTTTGACAGCTACGTTCTTTTGTTCCAGGCGGCAGCGTTATGGTTGCCATGGTTACAGGGCGATGCTCTCTCTCTCTCTCTCTGTGACTGTGTGTTTCCTGGGTGAGAGAGCGCCTTTTCGTTGTTGTTGTTGTGCTAAGCTAACAGGCAGAATGCTACAAGCATAGCTCTAAAGAATGTAGCATCATGGGCAGTGTAGTCCGTGCTGCAGGGAGAATGGACTGCCGTTATGGGTCTGTGAGCGCGAGGAGGGAGAAAAAGGGGAATGGAAAGGTACGAGTTGTCATTGAGGAAAAACGGGAGCTGGAAGCATGTAAATATAATAATAACCACTTCAGCCAAGAAGAGAGCCTGACGAGCCCAGTTGTAATTAAGCTATTAAGACTCGACTGTACACCGTGTTCGTGTTTTCCTCCGAAAACAATAAGTTCCGTTGGAGCAGCCTTTCAACGCCTCTCTCTGTCAAGAAAAGTTGACCCACACAACAAAGTAAAGCTATTTTTCGGCTACGAGCCGACAGGGACCCCGCCGTATTAGTCAGAGGTCCCTTTACTACAGTTCGGAGTCGCGGACCTTCAGTAATAGTAATAAATCACAAAGCAATAGTACATTCACGTTGTTGTAAAAATCATGATAATCCAAAGTATTCAGAATACGTTACTGTCATTGAGTAACGTAACGGAATACGTTACAGAATACATTTTGGGGCATGTAATCTGTATTCTGTAATGGAATACATTTTAAAAGTAACCTTCCCAACACTGCCTGCAACTGAGAATCTTTGAAGTATGTTTGGAGGATTTGAAGGGCACCGCATTCAGAGAATCATCCGTGTATAGAGTGGTAGCCTTTGGAGGTGGAAAATGGAGCCCCCATATAGGAGCCCACAAGTGCGCTTCCTTGAAATTTGAGAAGGTTTTATCCAGTTTGAGGCTAGATTTTTTTTTTTAAAGTCAATGTTTTTTTTGCCAGGTAGCCCAGAAATTCAGCTCTTACTGTGGTGATTGCAAAGGCAGGAAAGGACTCTTGTTACTCATTATAAAAAACATGTAAAGCATGTTAAAGGACAACATAAAAACAGCTGGCTTTATGATTTACATATTAAAGGGCAAACTTATTTATCCAAAAGCATTTTGGATAAATAAACATAAGATCACTTTGCTCTTATGTTTTGAAGGATGTTATTTAAAAAGTTTCAAACACACAGAAACCCGGATGAACTGATGTGGAACTCCTAAACTAATCATTATGTGAAACTGTATAAAACGGTCATTGATCTGAGTTGTCATGGAGTCTTTATTTGTGGGTTAAACATTTTTTAAGAGGAACAAGTTTCCACACAAAGTTTGATAAAGAACCTTGAAACTGAATAAGTTAAAAAAAAATAGAAAAACATGTAGAACAAGTTAAAACCAAAGAAAACAGGTGAATTTATGTTTCACATATTGAAAGAGGAAGGATAAAGTCCTGTTTTGTAGTCAAAACAATTTGAATCCTTAATTTTCTCTTTGTCCCTTATGTTTTAAAAGACAATACACAGTTTCAAACACACAGAAACATGTGAGAACAATGAAGAACAAACTTCTGAATTAACCATTATGTGAAACTGTGTGAAAGTTCATTGATTTGAGTTGCTGCGGAGTCGTTAAATAAGAAGCTGAAGTGACTGCTGTTACTCATTAAAACTGAACAAAACACGTACAGCAGGTGCATTCACATTTCACTTATTACATATTAAAAGAGGAAGGGTAAAGTCTTGAGTCTCTGTGTAAATGTTTGTTGATTTGTGGTGTTGTGGAGTTTCTATGATACCAGGAACATGTTTCTATTAAAGAATACATGCCGGGTTATTTCAATTTGGTGGCTGTGGCTGCCACTGAGGACAGATGGAGCTGTGCTGTAGTACAGTTCATGTCATCAGTTGCAGATATGTTATAGTTTAGAAGCTGATGCTGAACAGTTTGGCCTTACAGTTGACTTGAATGACAGTTCTGATCTATGCAGAGCCTAAAGTAATGTAATTAAACATATGAAGTGTCAAAACTGCTGTGCAAAAGCTCTATTCTTTGTACTTTGTTTTGCCAAAACATAAGAAAGAGGAGTAAAGATGATTCATTTAAATTACTGCACAAATGTTACAGTTTAAAGTTCCCATTTGAACCCACTTATTTGGAATTACCAAGCCTGAACCATTCAGATATGACAGGATGGGTCTTTGCTGTCACGTTGTTTACTCCAAATTCTAGCCCAATCTTCTAAATGTTTTGGGATTCAGAAGATACGTTTTCCAACCTTCTGATGTCCAATTTTAAATCCGTGCAAACTGTTGCCTCCGATTCCTGTTCAGCTCACAGGAATGGAACTTGTTCAGGTTTTCTGCTGCTGTAGTCCATCTGCTTCAAGGTTCAATGTGATTTTTGTGCACACCCCTGTTGTAACAAGTGATTTACTGTTGCCTTCCTATCAGCCCAAAGCAGCCTGGCTATTCTTCTCTGACTTCTGGCAGCAACACGGTATTTTCACCCTGAGAACTGCTGCTGACTGGATATTTTCTCTCTTTTGGACCATTTTCTAGAAGCCCAAGAGATGGTGGTGCAGGAAAATCCCAGTAAATCAGCAATTACTGTTCAATTCAGTTTAATTTAAATAGGAGCCAACTCAAAGGTCTTTATGTTGTAAGGCAGAGAACCTACAATAGAAATTTCTGAAATACTCAGACCAGCTAGTCAACACACCAGATTCAAAGTCACTTTAATCACCTTTCTTCCCCGTTCTGAAGCTCAGTCTGAATGTCAGAAGACCGTCTTGACCATGTATATATGCTTAAATGCACTGAGTTGGTGTCTTATCACTGGATGATTAGATATTTGCATTAACGCACAATTGAACAGGTGTACCTAACAAAGTGGCCGGTGAGTGCATACCCAGTGTCTAATTGCTATTTGTGTCTGAGCAGTTTTTAATGTCATTTTCTGATAATATGTCCTGCTGGACTGAACCAAGGACTGAACCAAAAAATTGCAATCTAGCAACAAAAATCTTCATCTGAAATGTATATTTTCTGATCTTTATTTCTTAAACACATTCACATTCATTTGACTGACAATAATGTTTATCTCAAAGGCACGGGTGTTTCAAACGATGGAGGGGAAAAACGCTAAACTAGACCTTCATCGTGGTAAACTTTTCCCCCCTTTGCTTTTAAAAGGTAAAAAAAATTACACTCATTGTGTATTAGCTCCCCTTGTTCTGTAATGTGGAGAGAGAAGCTGCTATATTGCTGGAGATTCTACGGTTTCTCTCACAGTCTTTGAAGTTGATGGAGACAGAAAACAGTACAACCATCTTGCCAGAATGGACTAAGGTCTTTTGTTTCACATTCTGTTGTTGGTGGTAGCGTTGGTGAAGGCAGCTTCATTCATTTCTGTGTCCGAGTCTTAAAAGCGCGTTGAACAGATGATCTCAGGCAGAGACGTTTGGTCTTTAGCTGATTTCATGTCATCCTTCTGGGGTGGCTTGAAGGCACATGGCCACCTGAATCTGGAAGCAGATGAAAAGAGCTGCGTCAGTACGGCTGATTCTTTGTGGCTTTTTTTTTTTTTTTTTGCCTTTTTTGTTTTATATGGAAAACACCAATATTTTCTACATATTGCTAGGTCCATATATATTTGGACACTGACAAGTTCTATTTTTTTACTGTTTTCTGAAACATGTTCCAAATATAGTTATATAATAGACATGGACATAATGTATAAACTCTCAGCTTTCATTTATGGGTATCCACATTCAAATTGGGTGAAGGGTTTAAGGGTTTCAGCTATTTAACATGTGCTACCCTCTTTTTTAAAGGGACGAAAAGTAATTGGAGCCTTTGCTCATAGGCTATTTCATTATGTCATTATCAATTAAGTCGATAAAACGCCCATCTGAGAAATTGCTAGAAAGACAGAAAGTGGTAAACAGTGGTGGATGATCGCAGGATTGTGTTAAAATGCTTTCGTTCCTCACATTTGCAATGCTTTGTTCAGCCCATTGAATTAAAAATGAAAGTCTGCACTTCATCTGCATCTGAGTTGTTTCATTTACAAACCTATTGTGGTAATGTACAGAACATTAGCCCTTCAAATATGCCCCTGAAAACAGAACACAACCCTCAGTAAGAGCAGTCATAAGGTTGGACAGACTTACCTCTGAATTGCTTGCATCTGATCGATGGTGTCGGGAAGCGGCTCTCTAAAGGTCTCCGGAAGAAAAAAGCAGAGCACGACACTGACAAGTGAGAGAGAACCCACAAGCATCCACGGCAGGAACTCGTAGAACACAGCTGCGGACAAGACCAAAGCAGATTATACAAGATTAGTGAAGTCAGTCTTTGTCTGCTACAGACTGCATCACTAACCTGCAGGTCAGTTTACTAAGTTTAGAGACAGGTAGCTAAGCATTAAGGTTGTTTTTGTTTTTTTTAACTTATTTTCAACACACCAAGACTTCCCTTAAAGATAATCTGAACCCAAATATCTCACCCAGCTGCAGTAGGTATGGGGAAATAGAGGATCCCGCTCTGGAGAGCATGGCACAGGATGACATCACTGTATTTCTGATGACTGTGGGAGAGAGCTCTCCAGTGAACATGTACAAAATGCCCGTGCCAACCAGAACGCCAAATTTACCCAGCAGCACCAGGAACAGGGTGAGAGCTGGATGGCCTGGAGGGAGGGGAAAGACCGTAAGCTTTTGAGGATGGAAACAAATTATTTAGAAACACTAACCAATAGTCAAAGAGCCTTCCCTCTCTTAAATGCCAGGCCAGATTTTCTATATATGTTATTTTCCAACAGCAGCATGCAGGTTGCAAACATTTAAGGCATATTTTACACATATTTTATGAATGCCCATGCTATACTATTGTTTGATCTGTGATTTTTGTCTGTTTTTTGGGGGTTATCATGCATAATAAAGCTTTTGAAGCTATAAATGACATGTTATTGTCGTGAAGTGAAAATCATAGTACACACACTTTTAGAAGGAGTACTAGGAGTATAAATGCACTATAACTTGGTCATTTTAGCCAGGTAGCTGGTGGCTGCTAGGCAAAATGTTGATGTCATAATATCTGATATAGATAAGAACCTTTAAAGGCTTGCAGTGTACCTGTGTGTCAGTTTTGTGTATTATCTGATGAAGAGTGTTTTCGAGCACTACTGGCATATTGGCCCAGAGATGAACTTGTGACCTGTCCAGTCCTGCTTCTCACCAAAAAAGGCTCTTAAGAAAATCAAAGTTACTCTGGGGCTTGGCCAGACAAACAATTATGGGTTCAAAATATTTATTGTTTAGATGAATTAATGATTATGTTCACAAAGAGAGTGAGAAAAGTGCAGTGGGGGAGTACTAGATTATAGTGGTCTCACTCACTGTGCAGAGTGACCTGGATGAGGAAGAGTGCTAGCGCCCCCAGCAGGGAGAAGCTGATAAAAGACAGGCGGCGGGAAAGCCTGCATGCACTTAGCCAGCTGACAGTGTATGCTGGTAGCTCAACGGCTGACAGCAAGAAGTAATTCAGGAAGGGGTTGCCATAGAGTGTAGACATATTGAATGACAACCCAGAATAGGTCACATGTGTAGAAAGCCTGCAAACAACAAGAGAACAAATTTTAAAAAAAAGAGAGAAATGAAATCCTGTTAGCATCACTGAGACGCTGTAATGTCGAATATATCAATAAACCAAAACGTCGGTGACGTAGAAACTTGTCCAGCTCACAATCTATCGCAATTCACAGGTTATGATTATTAAAACAGCAAATGTGATGTGAACCTTGACAACAATTTGCATGAAGACCCATTAGATCAGGGACGGCCACATACAGCCACATTGATCTGAACTGGGATGAACCAGGGAAGCACCTCTTTCGGTCAGTTCTGTACTAGTTCTGAAAAAACAGGAATTTTTCTATGTTTTGATTGTTATTGTTTACCTATTACTTAATTACTTGGGTGTTGTATGAATGACAACAGGGGGTGTCTCTTATCAGTAGAGAAAAATTGTAAAACTTAAAATACAGTTAAAAGTCCAAAATGTCTGCTATCATTCACATTTTATAAAGTCATCCAATGGGCCACATTGTAGTCTTTGCAGTGCCAATTCTGGCTCTGAGGCCTTATGTTTGACACCCCAGAATTAGATGTTCATTATATGTAAGTTTAGTTAAATTCTGAACAATTCTGTAGGAGGAGTGAGTCTTGTGAATTCTTGAGGGGCAACTGGATGGATGATGGATGCTTCATTACAGGATGAGCAATAGCAGGGTCCGTCGGCTGGAATAGCTAAAACTGCAAAAAAATTAAGTTTTCATGAGAATGGCACTAAAGGAAAGGTCACTGACTGTTCAAAGGGTTCAAAATACATCCTGATGATGTCAGCATGTCCAAAGAGATGTTGGCGGCCACAGAAGTCACTAGTAATGTCCTCCCTAGTAACCTTTAAAACATGGATTACTTCCTTTTAATGTTCTTGCTCCGGAATAATGAAACTATCAATTATGCTATACTGTAGTTAGCAAGAAATCAGTTCCTGAGAGCACCTGCAGAGGAGAAGGTTCAACTCACCAGAGAAACCAAAGTATGAGTGTGACACTTCGAATGCTTTTGGCCTTTAGGAGGTCCAGGAAATTGAGGGTCTCAGCCTTCTTGCTATCAGACTGTTGAACCTACAGTGACAGAGAAACGTCATTGCAGTGGCCACAATAGTTTACAGTGTGGAACAAAGTTGATGTCAGAAGCCCTTACATTTGCAGAGAGGAAGATAACAGGAGGAGCTTCCACTCCGTTCTCCAGAGCCGCTGACCTTAACAAGTGTTCTGCTTCTTGCAAACGGCCTTTAGACACTAGCCAGCGAGGAGACTCTGGAATCAGCCTGGTGGACAGACAGACACAAATCTAGATTGTCTGCAGTTCATCAGTCAACACATCACTTAGGTGAAAACACATCTACCTGAGTAGACAGAGACAGTGTTAATTATTCATTAAGTTGCTGTTGAAATATATAAGTTCAGAATTTATCTCAGAACAATAAGAACACCTGTAAAATTAGTGAAAATCTACTCCAAATAGGTGTAGATGGCATAGTCACGCTAAAGAAAGGTATAAAGTTTCACTTCAAACACGCATTTAGTGTTTGCTTAGTTGATCCACAGTAGAAATACAACATCCATGCTGAAAATAAATGAGCAGGAATGTGTGCTAGACGTCAGCGGGTTTGTCTTGAGTCTACAGTCCTGTTTGCAGTATTCATGATCAGGATCTGAGCTGGGGCAATGAGGGTCCACTCCTTTGGTAGATAATGTGATCAGAAGGTCACATTCATTATAATATTTGCAGCCGAGTGTGAAGTGGCTGGGATGACTGAGACCATGCTTCAGTTCCATTTTGGTGGTTGTTTGTCTAAAAACTAACTATTGCTTTCTTTGGGTATTTCTCAATCTAGAATACAAGTGATGGGAACATGGACTATGAGATGGACAAGTGCATTTGTGTGGGCTCACTTGTAAAATGTGTGTTATGTCAGGTCTTTGTAGTGAACAGAGAGTGGAGCCAGAAGACTTTGGTTTACCAGTTTATCTATGTTTGCACCTTCAACTATGAAAACAAGTGTGACTGAAAGAATGGGTAAGAATGCAAACACACCAAAACCATTTTCTGAACTTTAAAGGGTTTGCCCCCTTTAATGATCTCATACAGCAAAATCCAGTTTTGCAGAAATGAGCATCTAACATGGCCTTCTAGGCATGCCCAGCATGAAGGAGACCTAGAGAGATTACATATCTCTTTTGTCTCAGGTTCCCCCAACAAGGAAGCAAAAGGACATCTGGATAAGTGGAAGAAAGTGATGGATGGATGGATGGATGACGAACAGACACTAAGCTACACATTTAGCTTAATGTTGGTGTTAAGCATCAGTGTTGGACAATCGTACATGTTTTCGGTCAGAAAGAAAAATCTCATGATAGGCAATGAAAATGACCTAAAATACTTTTTACACTGAAGCGCATTTACACAAATTCCTCAACATTCTGTCTATCGCTCACTCTCCATTAAGTCTAACTCTGAAAATGTCACCAGCAAAAAAAAATCTTGATAGTGTAGTGAGGTCATTTTACCACCAGAGGGGGAGGCTGGCCAGCCCAGGCACGGCCATTAACAGCGACAGGTGTTTCCAGTTTCTGAGCAAGTAGGCAGTAGCAGGAAGCAGCATCATACCAAATACATACATGAAAGGTAAACATATGCTGGAGTAGAGAACTCTAGATGAGCCAGCGAGGATCTCTGAACCTGTGGAGAAATTTCACAAGAGGGCAGAAGTTGCTTTTGTTTTTTGTTTTTGTTTTTGCCTGTCCCGTTTGGCTCTTTTGCCATCAGAATTATTGTCTAAAGGCGAAGAAAGATGCCCAATGGATTTACTTTACCAAATGGACCATCCCAGTCTTGCCGTAATGGTCTATTTGATTCACTTTTTATTGTTTATTTTATTTTATTTTATTTTCACTTGCTAAATACGGGACAGATTTGACTGGGGAAAAGAAAGGGGAGAAAGAAAGAGGGAAAGAAAAACAGCGGGGAAGAGGGACGTGGATAAAGGGCGAAAAACAAAAACCAACAAAATAAGCAGACAAAAAATACATATATCAATCACCTGGATCACCTGTTGAGAAAGAAAAAAGAGAAAACAAGCAGAAGAAGAAAAAAGAGCAACATAATAAACAACACCACGATGATCTATGTGAATATAACAGTAAATACTAAATATTAAACATTATTGTGCAGCACGTAAGATCGACAGCGCACAGTGTGCTTTGAGGTAGGAGCCAAAAAGGGTGTAGTTTGTGTGTGTGAGCACCCGTGTGTACACCTGTGAGCATGAGCGCGCTTGTATTTAAAAGGTTCCTTCATGTAATGATCTGCTAGAGGGTGTGGGGAGCCACAGCCCCGTCCACCAGGGCATGAAGCAGGTATGGAGGAGATCAAAACTCCAGACATCCAGAGGCCCCCAGAACACAAGAGACCAACAGAGGGGCAGCCGCGCCACTGTCCCAGAAAGAGCTGAGGAGAACCCCAGATGAGGGGTCACTCAGCAGCCGTGGAGCAGAAGCCGGGGGGGTTGCAGTGACGTGCCTGTGAGCTCCGCCGGCAGCCAGCTGTGCCAGAGTGACCGAGCCCCAGGCCGAGGGGCCAGGGGCACCCCACCCCCCCGAAGGGGGCAGAAGTTGTTGATTAAAAGGTTTACTTTATTTTTCAATGAGATTTGATTAAGAAAGCAGCAGTACAGCATGCAGCCAGTGGAAAGTAGTATCCTGAAAACAAGAGAACACACTTACCCAATACAAACAGAACTATGTAGCTGGTGAGCTGACCCATGCCAACCATGTAGAAAAGCACAGCGAAGACGGCCCAGGACCGAGCAAATTTCAAAGCAAGGCTGAAGATACTAAGTGTGGCAATCGCACCAAAGAGAACAGGCTTCCTGCCAAACCTTTAGCACAAATACAACAAAAGCGCAATCAGCCACAACATGAGCACATATGTTCTTCTTTTTATATATTTATCTTTTTGTTTTTTTAAAAGGAATAAAGCATTAGCAGCTAGCATGACCACTATCCAAGAACGCAACATATTTTATTTGGTACAGTGTGAGCTAGCTCACAGCTAACTAGCAGACATGTTTTAATGAAAAACATTGCATTTATGCTAACTTTAGAGACTTTAGAGACTATAACTTTAGAGAATTGTTGAACTGTAAATTTACCGGTCAGATAGCTGTCCAGAGAGGAAACAGCCACAAAGTCCTCCCAGAAAGTAGATGAGAGAGGTCAGTGGCTGTTTCCACCGGTTGCCACACACAAGGTTAAACTAGAAGACAAGGAAAACATATGGATATTCTGAAGCAGGCATAAAAACATAAAATATCGAACGCGTACACTGGAATATAAAGCAAACAGGCGAATGTAACCTACAACTGGAAGGGGACTCAGCAAGCTCGCAGGCCACTGCTCGGTCTCACAGTTATACAGAGCACTACTTTCTGTCTTCCAGCTGGCCCTGTGCAGACTGTTAGCTTCATTAGCATCCATGTTGCTTTGTTTAGATGGGTTTGTAACATCAGTTTTTCTCTGTCCTGATTTTACTCCTCAGGCTGTTTGATTTCTTATTCCTGTCACTGTTTGTATGACCACAAGTGGCATAAAGCTAAGCTAACTTTAGAGGGTTTCCTCAAGCAAAAGCTTCTCATAAATCACTGTGTGGTAAAGGATTCGATGTTGCCTTTACTGACTCATCATCTACATCGCCTAGTTGCCCTGATCTATGTCTCCTGCCTGTTTTCTTGGCTGACTGTTTGCCCGATGTTTTGCTTTCAGGTAACTCCTTTTATTGGCTGAAACTGTCTGTTTGAAGTCGTCTCTTTGGAACCATTATTTGTATCCTGACTTTGTTCAAATCACTGTGTGGGCTTAACACACTACAAAAATAAAATTCAAATATTGTAATTTACACGTAAATTTACTAAGCCATCCTATTTATTTATTTATGTATGTTTGCCTTTATTTATTTATTCTATGTTCCATCGATGGAGTTGCTCCTCCTATCTTAGTGCAGTCATTTGAGGCAAACCACCAACTGGCGGCTATTGTAACAAGCTCCAGCTGGTTTTACAAACAGAAGCTGGCCAAATCATTAAATCCAGTTATTATAGTTCTATATTTTCTAGTTCGTTTTCATGTTGATTTCATTTAGACTTTTCAGAATTGTTTTTATTGTTCGAGCATTTTTAGTTTTAGGTAGTTTTTTTTTTCTTGGTTTCTGTCTCAGTTTTAGTCTTTTCAGTTATTATTGTATGGAGGGCATATGTAAAGGGCAAGATTTAGAAAAATTATTACAAATGTTTCAATAAAAACAGAGAACTGTTTGAAAACAGTCTTGAAGACATCCAGAGTCTCAATAAACATGTCCATGACTACTGCATCAGGCAAGTTTTAAATAACAAACTAAGATAAAACTAAGATTTTTTTTTTAATTTTAGTTCATTTTCCAAATTCACAAAATCGTTTCAGTTTTAATCTTTTCGTTTAAATTGCTATTTTTATTTTAGTTAACTAAAATGTTTGTTCTTTTTACCCTTCCAGTTTTAGTTTGTTGTTACATTTTAGTTAACTGTTATAACCTCGGGCCAGATTGCATCCCAGCTAAATGTGCTCCAATATAAACACTAATACAAAATAGTGAGGGGGACACTTGACTTTAACAGTGAAAATGGGGGGGGGGGAAACGATTCTAAGTATGTGTTATATATATATATATATATATATATATATATATATATATATATATATATATATGTATATATAATTTAACCAGGAAGTCCTTTGTGATCCAGGGAGATTTGGATCTGGACAATATCATTTAGACAGTAACAGTACCTCAGTGACTACAGTCGACTCGTAGTGCTCTGTGCTGTAGATCCATCCATCTTTGCACTCCTCCTGCTTCAGGCTGGACAGCATGACCCCTGTGCTTGCTCCGAGTGCAGAATAGTTGTAGATCTGGCCTAGGTTGGGTCTGATTCCCAGCTCAGACAGGTTTTGCACCAGGTCCAGCTCATACCGGCTACAACTGCTTCTTTCCAGCTGCCCGGCCACCTGTTGAGCAGGAAACAATATATTTGTTATTGCCAACTTGCACTGCAGCAGCAGGGAGGTGACATGTGCCAGAGCAGGCTACATCAGTTCAGGTTAGACCAGTTCTGACAAAAGTGAGGATCACAGCTGGATCCAGAGCACCAATATAAAGTAAAGTTTCACATTGCCTTCACATTGTGTATATATATATATATATATATATACACACAATGTGAATGTTTAAACTTTTATTATTAAATTGTTATTATTTTCTTTCCTCTACATTTATGCATCAGCACAATTTCAATTATTGTCTGGTGTGACATAACAGCAACAGCAGCCGCACGCCCCTGCTGTAGTTTTTCATTGTTTTACTGTGAGAGATCTGAGCACTCCGTCCGCCCTTGTCTCACTGCTGATAACAGTTTTCATTGAGAACAGCTGAGAACGAAATCTTGCACGTGTAGCTTCTTAAATATCAGTTTCACTGCTTTGCGAACAATAGTTACTTTACCTCCTCTGTGCTGATATCTGTGTGGGAGTTGAAGAAAAATGAACAAATGTGAGGACAACAAGTTACTGACAAAGTAACCGTCATGAGCTTGTGCAGTGCAAGAGACCAGCAGGGGTAAATGACTTGGATATCTTGTTGCAGATTTAAGTGAGCTGACTGTTTTAGTGCGAGGCTCTCTCACGCTTATATTACAACAAAGTAATTCAACTACAGCTGCAAACAGCAGAGGAGCAGTGGACAGAATAAAGGGCTTTTGTCATGTTTGTTAGCAGCAACCATCAGACCCACAACAACTGTGTAAACAGGTAAAATTCATCTGCACTGACAGAAATGACACAGATGACTATAAAGATTGTGCGTGAATGAGTGATTGTTTTTGACTACTCTGTGAATTACATCCAGAATCATTCAGTTCTTACCTGCAGTGGGATGCTGGCCTGCATCCAGTCCTGGCTCAGGTTCCTGTGTGCTGGGATGTAACACTGGTGTGGGGGGCTAGCCAGCAGAAAGATGACAGACAGGATGTTGTACCCGGCAGGAAGACAGGTGACACACAGCAAAAAGAAGACTTTCATCTGAAACCGGCCCCACGTCCCAAGAAATGAGATGGATGCCTCATAATCCTGCATTTTACTGGCCTCTGTTGTATTCTAGTTCACTCTGCTTGTTACTTCTCAGCCTTTAGTGTATTGTCACTGAAGAAATTCAGTCACAAATGAATAAAAAAACATTAATACTGTCACGATAATGTGCATACAAGTGGTAAAAAAAAATACCAATAAGGAGGCCAAATTAAAATATGTGCAAATCACTTGTGTTGCGTCAAAGAGAAAAAATCTTCAGCTACTGCTGCATTGAGTGCAATATATCGTGGCTGACTTGATAGAGTTATTGTCAGTGTAGTATCAGTGTCAGCTTCCCTCTGGAGGAGCTCGCTGCTGCTTCAAAACTTTTATCCCTGGCAAGAAAAAAAGAACTCCACCTCTAACTCCTCTCATTCTCCTCCTTAAAAATCTGACTTCACATTGAAGCTACTCATGACAACTCATCATACCAGAGAGAGAGAGAGAGAGAGAGAAAGCAGGCAGCTGAGGAAGAGACAAAGTGCCTGTTTTACAGGTGAAAGGTCTAAGCAGAGCGAGTGCAGCATTTAGACAGTTGCAATTTATTCATTTTTTTTTTTTTTTTATCAGGTTCTTTGGTTCAGGACATTCAATTTGAAATAATAAAAAAACACACTACATTAACTCTCTGAGCACTAGGTTATTATCAGTGATGATCCTGACTCTAACCATGTTTTATCAAATTTGTAATTTGTTGTTGCTACTTTTTGTGTGTCTCCAAGTACAGGGTTAGGGTTTCGCCTATTGTCATCAAACCAGATGACTTACAGTGCCAGATGGTCCCTTTAAGTAGGTTGTTTTTAAGATTAACTGTAAATATTACGTAAAAAAAAAAAAAAAGAGAGAAGTTGAACGATTTAATGACTCTGGTGTTTGTCAGTCCACAGTAAAGCTGCTGATTGCTGTTCTTCATAGATGCCCTGCAATGTTACCAAACAGTAACATTGATGAACCTCAGAAACATGTGGCACAGTTTGAATTTGCAACAGAACATCTGTTCTCTTCAACATGTTTTCTTCAACACTTCTGGGATTCATTGTTCTAAAGCAAGATGCCCACACATCCCAACACAACAAAGGGACTGTCAGGTCCTGAGGACCATCGCTGGAGCAATCAGGAAACACAAGCAGTCCAAACAGTGACAAATGACCATCTGCAGGCATCCTGACCTCAGCAAGAGCCTGGCAGGTATCGGTCAACCTCGAACAGCAGCTGAAGTTCCCTGATCACCCTGCAACCAGACGTTTTTGTCTGGTTTCATCTGTCTGAATCAGATGAGCAATCCATGTTTCTGGAGCTTGTGCAAAGCTGCTGAAAGAAAGCTCTCCAAGGACACTGGACTGATCACCAGCTGTGAGTAGACAAGATGGTGAGCCAGGTATCTGCTGGTGGAAGCTGGGTGCAGGGGTTTTATGGTCCATTCTCATGGCCTTCAGAAGTTTGGGCATTAAAGTAGAGAGGAAGATGTCTCCAGACAGATGTTTGGACACAAACCCAAGTTTGGATGAAAGAAGTCACTGTGTCCCAACACCATATTATGGAACAAGTGCATTATATGAGGGTTGGGTGAACGACATAAAATCAGGTTGGGTGATTCAACAGGATACAGGAGAACCTCAAGAACCAAACATGTTAACCAACAAAATTGTTAAATTAAAAAAAAGAAGAGGAAGAGAAGATGTTCAGCAAGCACTAGGACGCTTCATGCAGAATGTCTGTTTCACACACTAGCTCCACTACCAGGATCTGAATTGGCAGTTCTTCTAGGCTGAAGACCTTGCTGTCATGTAGACAAACCAAGCTCAGAAAACAGACACTAAAGCCTCTTCATGATTTTATATTTATATTTTTTGTATATTTGTATATATCTGTACAAACATTTTTGTCATCTGATGTGTTCATCAGACAGTGAATGTTAGAAAGAAAGCACTCAGGTTTTGTCAATGGATTTTGGGAGGTGTTTTAATAATAAAATTTAAAAAATAAACCTTTAGAGGCTGAGTTATCTGTTTTCAAACATCCAGACCTGAACTTTGACAACGGCATTGCCCAAGGGATGAGTGTATGAAAATTCAAATGAGCAGGTGCATTCAGATGGAACAGTCTTTAACCCACCAAAGTCCATCCATTTGCATTTGAGCTAGTCTGCCTCCTACGTGCTGTACCCAGCAGCACCCTCACCTAAACCAAACAGAGTGGTATCTCTGCTGTGTGAGAAAGGGCAACTTCAGGATGATGTCCTGACTTCATTCACCTGACGCTGAGTTTACGTGCCAAAACAACTTATGTTTGATCAGCGACGAAAGCAGGAAATTAAAGTGCCAAGCACATATTGATGATCATTAGATCATGCCTATATCAAAATGTTTTTTAAATAGCTTAGTTCAAGTATCTGATTTCATGTTGCACAATCAAAAGAAAACAGATGGACTCTACTGTTGGAAAAAACTGCAGGGAGAGTAAAACCACTCTGCTGACCCACGTGAGTTAGCTTTCAGCAGGACTATTTTACACAGTGCTGCTTTAAAGCATCATGACTAACACAGGTATATATAACAAAAACATTTGGTCATAATTCAGTGTTGTGTAGGGTCTGTGTGACAGCGTTTCTTCATCGAAGTCTTCTTTTACTTCAAAAAGAATAAACACGGCTGATGTAGGACATACAGCAGTTTTTAATGAAAACAATTTTTTTACAGGAATAAAATAAGAGAAATGTTGCATAATATAATTTGCATATTCACATCATAATAAACAATTTTCGTTAAAAAAAGAAGCTGACAAGGGTTCTCTAAAGCAGGAAGACTGGAATATAAAGGGAGACATCTTTCACATTCATCTCTGAGCGCACTTCAAACATTTCCATTCAAGGTCAACCGTGAAGGATTTGAATGAAGATGGCTGGCTAAATGTATCGAAGCTGAACCGTGTGTGTCACCAGTTTTTCCTTCCCACTTTCAAACCTGAATGCGCTTTTAAAATATATTTGGCGAAAATTGACAAATAACACATATAACACTACACCAAACTATGTTTTGTAGTTACCTCAAATATATGAGATGCTTAAAAAGAAAAAGAAGAAGCCCTGTGTGTAGTAGTTTGGGTGAACCGCTCCTTTAAACATTTAATTTACTTCACTGTTTGCATGACATTGATGTTCATGGAAATGGGCTCTTTTGTTGAAAGCAAATAAGTCAACATTTATTCCAAGAATGCACACACACTCAAACACAAACACACTCACCATTTAAACAGTGCATCCCAGTTTAATTCATACCAGTGTTGCAACTACAGGCCCCCGAATGTAAAGTCTACCAAGCCTTAAGTGCTGAGAAAAGCAGCATCTGATCTGTACAATATTGCACCCTGATGACATCATGGGACAGGAAGTTGAGAACAGCTGATTCGATGTAGAAGAGTCAGACAGCCATCATTAACACAGATTGACACACAAGAACTGAAGTAAGTTACTGAGCTGTGAGATCAGTTACTGCATAGAAAACACACACACACACACACACACACACACACACACACACACACACACACACACACACACAATAAACTGTTTGTTTGTTACTGGAAGACTGAGAGGCTTCAAGTTCTTCAGGAAGAGGCAGGAAGACATTTAAAATACTGACCACTTGAAAACACAGAAAATTCAATATTGACGATGACGATTTCCAAATGTGAGGGTTACTGACTTTTTCTGCTCGTGTTTCTCTTTCTGATAGTCTTTTAGCTGTGAGGCCTGGTGTGCTTTTTTCTTGCCATGGCAACAAAAGTATTTACATAAAAACAGCGTAGTGACATTTACACCAATGCTGTAAATGTGCTCGTGTTAGCTATTGATCATTTCTAAATGTGCTAAATTTCTAATTAAGTATATGAAACCAGAGATAACCTCCAAAAACCAAAGAGAAAGAAACCATCCTTTAATAATCACTACTGTTTCAAGCAGTGAGGGAGGCAGAAGAATATTTGAAACACTAGAAAATCATTGGTCAGGTCTAACAAAGCCAAAGTCAAGAGGCAACTCATGCTGCTGAGAGTTTAAAAAGAAGACTAACACATAGAATCAGTAGGTGTTAACACCCAATGCAATATGAGGATAGGTTTGAAGCAGTAGAGCCATTGCAGTCCTGGAAGGAGCTCTGGGGCTGTGAGCAGGGCATGCTGGACTTCCTTATGTGTGCTGTGACTAACCTCTTTCCAATCCCAAGCAGCTTTATTGCCTGAGACAAGGAAGAGGATGCATCCTGCAAGCGGTGTCAGCCAGGCTCATGCAGCCTGAGCAACATCTTAACTGGATGTCAAAAAGCGCCGCAGATGGTGGGATGATAAGGTCCTCACAGACACCACAAACAGACTTCTAGAGGGTCAAAGCTAGTTTTCCACTGTCCTCCACTTCTGACTTCAAGCTTCTGACTGACAGAAAAGAATTCAGACCTCATAAAGAAGCTTAAAGAGGTAGTAGGGATCACACTCTAACCTATCTAGATGTACAAAAACTTCCCATGAACTGCAACAAGCCAGGTTCCAGTGTCTGGTTGTTGAGGCCATTTCCAAAGTATAGTGTGCGTCCTCATTTCTAGACTAAAGTCAGCTGCTGTGGGCAACATCCATGTGGAATTTCCTACAAAAAACTAACTTCAAGGTCAAAGGACTAAAGAAAGCCAATGAGGAGCTACAGCAGCCAAGACTAGCTCAAGAAGGTGAAGCTATGGAAGAGTTCCCAACAAAGCATAGAGGACACAGACAATGCTGCCACCAGGCTATCATGTGAAGGCCACCACATGCTGCGCTTCTGATGTTTACATCACCCAATAACCCTGTAGAAGAAATTAATGTAAAGTTTTAAGAAAATGAGCACATTTATCCAGTAGTAGACCACTTTTACCATTAAAGGATAGGTTCACATTTCCTCAAGTCTACTGTAACACAGCACTCACATGTCTGTGAGTCATTGCTCAGTGTCGTTGATAATGTTGTCCGTACTGGCTGCAAATAAAATATGAACCCATCCTTCAACTCCAAAGTCATTAAGACTGACACCAGTGTTAATCTGACCAATCACATGCTGCCTTTTACCTGAGCGGGCACGTGTTCCTCAGGTAGACCTGTCTGCACAGTATCTGACTGCTTTCCTGTGACATCGCGTTACATCAGAGTATTTGTTATACAGTTTGATGAGGAGACACCATGACATCATTAGTAACATTAACATTTTCTCTGGTTTCCAGTGCAACTGTGAAAACAATAACCTGAAGGTTAAAAGTGCTAAAAGAAGCTATCTGCTAGCAGTACACCAGACTGACAGCCAAAAGTCCTGCTACTGCCCTCTAGAGGCTCCAGTGCTCAGTGTGTTGGACAGAAAAACAAACATATTAAAGCATTAAAAGTTGGGACCCTGTGAACAGTTTGTGTGATAATGCTTGCTCAAAGGCCCTCTAAAATGCTTTTTTCCACATCCTTCAACCACGTCTCCTTAAAGCTTCATCACATGACCTGAATGACTGAAACGGAAAATTGAATTAAATTAAACAAAAAAAAAAATCGATTAATGCTTACATAAATCAGCAAATGCGACAGCACCGTAGCACCCAGATATTACAACAACATAATGTAAATGTAGGAAACATACACAAGATGAAAAGTGTACTTTAAATTGATCATTTTTTCATCGAGCCTCAAAGCTTTGCACCAAAACAAGATAAATAACCACCCCATCAACAAAGAAAAAAGAAAACAAACAAACGTCATTCTGAATGTTGTTCTTCTTTGTTTACCAGGCAGCACAGAAATTCAGCAATGGTTAATTTAACCTCCTAGGACCTGGCATCCACATATGTGGACATCACATTTTGGCTTATTTAGACCAAAATATTCAATTTTGGTGTACAGGGGCCTGATATCCACTTACGAGGACATTATACTGCCAATGGTCTATCGAAATTTTAAACGAATATCCTTATATGTGGCTCTCATTTTTCTTAGAAACAAAAATCAGGTAAAAAAAAAAAAAAATCTGGTAATTCTTTGTTTTTACATTCATCGGGTCCCAATCAGCCCAAATATCAAAGAGAAATTAAAAATGCATGTCGTGGAAGAGTTCGGGTCTTAGGAGGTTAAAGACAGGATTTGACTATTGTTACTCATTAAAACTGAATAAGTAACGAAGCACGTAGAACAAGTTAAAGCCAAGAAAACAGGCCCCTCTGTGTATCACATATTAAGCGAGCCGGGGTAAAGTCGTGTTTTTACTCAAGGTTTTGTGGTCCAAAAAAACATTTTAGCTCTTCTGGATGGCATAATTTTCACTTTCCTGTTGTTCTTGGAAGACTGGATAAATATCCTGTGATGCTGGCGTGTATTCACACACTCAGTGGGTTTGACAACACAGATTTTTCTCTGCTACTAGATCAAGTCTATTTTTATTATCCTGGGTAACAGAGCTGGACTATAAAGAACAAGTGAAAAACACAAAAACACACCTCACTTCACCCAAAGCTCTGAGATGTAGCTGGAGGTTCAGAAAACAGCCAAGAAGTGGACCTTTGAGTGATGATGAAAAAAAGGTAATATGAAGGCCAAAGAAAGCTTTAAAAGCTAATGGGTTCATCGCGCACCTTGAGATAACCATCCCTGGACCAGAGTGCTAAATGGACCAAAAGTCTTAATTTAAGCAGTTATTGAAAAATCAAGAAAAAGCTTTAGGTAAATATATACAACACACAATGTAAAATAAATAATTAGAGCACAAAAATAACCAGAGAAGCATTAATTAAAGCTGTAGGTAAAAGTTTGTTTTATCAATTGAGAGTCCGTGAGCTTATTTGCAGGTTGTGGAAAGTTCTAGTAATGTTTTAAAACGTCTCTCCAACTCTTCAGCTTTCAGAAAAGTTCTGCTCAGATGCTTCAAACTCCAGAAAGTTCAGTGACAGCAGGAAGGTTCAATAAAACAAAAGAATCAGACAGATGGCCCTTTTCTCCATCCAGAGTCCAAAATCATTTTTCAACAGGCAGCGGAGACAGGTGGACAGGACACGGGGACACTAGTCACACATTAGTCACACAGAAAGCAGAAAACACAGTCGGAGACAATGATGAGCAAACCTTTGGATAACCATTAACGGTTATGTGACAATGTTGATCCGAGAAGCTGTCTGGTTTAAACTGCTTTTCATGTTTCCACTAAAGAATATATCTGCTTTAGTGCAACTTGGTGAAGCTGTAGCCACCACTGAGGACACAGAGCAGGATGTGCTGTAGTGCTGTGTCAGGTCATGTCACCAGTTGCAGATGTTTTACACTTTTTAAGGATTTTAAAGCTGATTTTAGTATTTACGTAGCTCACGTGTATCAAAATGTAATAGTTTTGGGACAAAAAACAGAAACATTTTACAAATTGAATTGCATACTTGCCTGGCAGTTTGGATGCAGGGAGATATTAGAACTGAAAAACAGGTGAATAAAAAGCTATTTTATTTATTTCTGCTCTTTTTTTAAGGAGAAAAGTGAAATTTTTGGTCAAGTTTTTATACATCAGTAACCAAATAATAAGGTTTTAATGACATCACCAAACAGATCAGTAGGCCAAACAATCGCAGAGGCTGAAAACAGGCCGCCTGTTCAACCAAACAGTTCACACCACCGTGTCCCCACTAATAAATAAAACCATATAGGTTTTATTGTAAACCATGTAGGTTTCGGAGCTGCACGACAGGACGTCTAACTGTTTTTAGAGATGAACAAGCAAGGCTGGTTTTAGTATTTTCATGTGATTTGTTGACAATAAGTACAAAATGCTGTGTACTCCATCCTTCAACTTTTTTTTTTTTTTACTTTCTTCAGGAATTATGTATATGTGAAACACGAGAGTAGCATCTGAGTGAGGGCACGCTGACAGCTGCAGTAGTGTTAGGTCACGATAGACGACGTCTGCTGAGTTTCTGACGTCTTATTTGTGCTGCTAAGCTCCTCGAGCAGGTGATAGAACAGCTCCTCCAATCCTCTTCAACCTCTGAGGGAGAACCCGAGCTGGGATCTCGAGCAAAATGTTCCCATCAGCTTTAGTGTCTGGCCTCATCAAAACGTCCAAACTTCCTCAAAACCTACCCCCCAAAAAATGAGTAACAGCACTGTTACCTGTGTTGGTAAGAGTTTGGGAGCAGGTTCTGGGTTGTCTTTAGATTCAGTGTCTTGTCAGCTCTGACAAATCAAAATACATTAAAAGCCTATTTTTTTGGCCAATGCAGGCTGCTAAAAACGGATATTTGTTCTCGACTTGGCTTTCTCTAAGGTGGGCCCTGTGTTTTAGATTTTGCAGGTCTCTACGGTCACTTAGTGCTTTCTAAACAATGTTGAGCAACTTCTGTATTTTTTGGTTTCCAGGAACTTCACATGTCTCAATGAAAGAACTCTTTTGTTATTTTTTTATTCTGTTTTTTCGTTCATCCAGGTTCAGGATTATTTAAACGTACATCCCCTCTTCTGGTCGGCAAGGGGCAGTTCACAGTTCACAACTTTCTTAGTGGGGAGGTTGCAGGTTTGAATCCCTGCAGTCTTAATGCGATGTCTCCCATGTCCCCGTAGTGGCAACAAAAAGCATGTCAGAGGTCAAAGTTCGCTGGTATGATTTCCCGCTTCTGCTGGCATCAGTACGGCGTGAAGAGAATCGATCCTTGGCTCGCTCTGATTGGTCCAGGTGCTGGACGGAGGAAGGAGGCTGTGAAAAGGGGGGAAGAGGCCGGAGGGCGAGGGTGGATAGAGATCGCAGGTGTGAGGGGGGAGGATGTGGGTGTGAGGAGGGGGGAAGAGGACAGAGAGGATGGAGGGAGTGATAGAGAGGGGGTGAGCGGAGTAGATGGTGGAGCAAAAGGAGTGGAGAGGAATGAAGGTGAGAGCGCAGGCTTCACCAGCTCCTTCTGAGCAAACATGGAGAAGAGAGGAGGAGAGGAAACAAAGAGACATCGATGAAAAAAAACAGAATGAAGACAAAAGTAAATAATAATACTTAATTAGAGGAAGGGAGGTAAAGAGACACTCACAGTGAGTGAGCCGCGCTGCTGTTTGTTGTAAGGACTGTACTTGGGTTTGCTGGGTTTTCCTGCCACTCTGTCCTTGTGCCTCCTGCTGGAGATGTGCTGCAACAACAACAAACACTGTCACAGTGAAAGCAAATCTGAGGGCAGACAAGACCAACAGCAACCGAGACTATAAACTG
Source organism: Simochromis diagramma (assembly GCF_900408965.1). NCBI lineage: Eukaryota > Metazoa > Chordata > Actinopteri > Cichliformes > Cichlidae > Simochromis > Simochromis diagramma. The sequence goes on along the minus strand of NW_024387320.1, from coordinate 6,557,866 downwards.
CACAAGAACAGAAGAACCTGAATGAAATTAAGGATGAAGATTTCACAATGATTCACAAACTAAAAGCAACCAAGTATGTAGTTCACTAGTGTAAGTTCATTTGTCATTTCAGGTAAAGAGTTGTTAAACACATTAGTCGGATAATGTACAGCAAAAGGCCTTTCCAGGGGTTAAAAACCTAAATAAAATGAATAAACATTAATTTTCCAGTTGTAACTGTGAGAAGACTGTTTTTACTTTAAACTTTAAACATAAACTGAAACTACATTAAAGGTACAGTATGTGAAATCTCACCACTAGGGTGTGCAGCTTAGACTCAGTTGAGTTCGACTTTCTTATCCCTCACAATTTAAGTGCATTATCCTAGCTACGGTGGCCACTGCATGACAAAACTCTGGCCACAGTTCATCTGTAGTGAGTGTAGGCTGTCAGTCCACTGTTTACCTCAGATGTCAATATTTGTCTATTTACTCAGCAGGACGCTGTAAAACCTTGTGAAAGGAGTCCAATATGACGACGATCACTTCTGTGACAGCAATACTGAGGTGATTTGCTGGTTTTACTGAACCTTAGTATTGTGTACCAAATATCTGAGTGTATATGAACAGTCTGACAATCCTGTAGCTGCCTTCCTTTAGATATTTGTGAACCTGCTGCGAGTTTCTACCTGTTTAAGCTGGATCTCAGAGTTGACATGGACATCGCAGATCTGGCAGTGGAAGGTTTTGTTCTGCAGGCCGGAGCCCTTCAGTCCCGAGCTGCTGCCGTTCTTCAGCTTTGCTCCAGGCCGAGGGTAGGCTTTGATCGGCCCAGCGCCACTACGAGCCTCCAGCATTGTTTTATGTTTTGATCCTGAAAGCAAAAGAAAACAAACTCAGGAAACATGAAAGGTAAAAATATCTTTAAAAATGGGTCTGTTGTTTTAATTCCATCAAAATAAAACCTGTACACATCGTCTGCTTTTACACTGATCTTTATCTTCATGGTTACAAAAGCTCTCTATAAAAATCAACCAGAAAAGACTTGCCGAGGATAAATATTCATGTGTGATTATCATAATGTGGAAACAGAAGTGCAGAAACTCTGCTGAAAGCTCTCCCTGTTGATGTATTCCAGGATTTCCACAAATCCTTTTGGCCATATTGGATTATGAACAAGTTTAATAAGTTTAATGCTTGTGTGTGTTTCATGCATGAAGCACAGCATTTGTTTTTTGAATATCTTTTAATGTCACAGGAGTAAAAGTAGATACCAAAGATCTCCAAGCAGGGGCAGCACAGAGCCGCTGAGGGAGATTAAGGGACACCTTCCTTCCACCTTTCAGTGTCATTAATCCAAATTCTCGTCTTTCTAAATGTGTTTATAGCTATATAGCTAAATGTGAAACTGTGTATATATACCCTGGTATGTTTCTGTGAGGAAGTAAAATAACTACCAGCAATTGAACTGTCCACCTAATTTATAGATTCAGAGATATGAAGAGTGAAAAAAACGGCATATGTTCGAGTGAGCTTCCCGCAACTTTCAAAAGAAAACTTGGTTTTATGTGAATCTCTTTTGGGTTTTTTTTGGATCTGACTTAAAGTAAACACAGGACAAGGCCTCGTGGGAACTGCATTTGTAATCTCCATCCAGGAAAATTCTCCGGTTGACTTAATCACTTGATTGCTGGTATTTACAGATGGTAACATTAGTTGAAGCGCTATGCTGAGATGCACAACAGACATATTTTGTATTATTTTAGTTTAATCACCTGATGCTTACTCTATTTTAGCACTGTAAATAAGAAGCAGAACCGCTCAGCCGATATTGTAGTTGGACCTGTCCTCACTGATTTACAGCCATGATAAAAAGACACTCTGTCAATTCAAGGGTTTCACATATCAGGAGATAATAAACATGAGCTGACACTTGGCAGGTCTTGAAATTAGGTAAATAAAACCACAGATGAGTTACAACATGTCACATGTTACACAATATCAACATTTATTTAACAAAAACGAAGCCGAAATGCAAACAAAGTCAAAAATATGTACATCTTTAATACTTCCACAGGAATTAAGACGATGAGTAACAAAATGCTCAGGAGGAAAGAGATTACCATCAGGGACTATCAGCCCATCAATCCGGGAAGAACTATAAGTATATTTACCAAACAATGTGAAATCTCCCATCGTACGCTGAGAGATTTTATTCAGGATTGAGCATTCCAGCAAATCCAGCCAAAGGTCAGACTGTGCAATGCTCAAAGAAACCAAGAGCCAAGAGACTCTACAGGCCACTTTTGTACATATTTCCTGTACTGTGCTAAAGATGAATCAATCCTTCTGTCCTTTAACTTCAATTTAAATCACAGCAACTTAACATTCTCCAGAACCGACAATTTTCATACATTCAATATTTCGTAAATGAAGGTGTAACAAAGAACTAGATGCCACAGAAGCTTTTGTTTTTGCATGCTAATGCTAATGCAGATCATATAAAATCAAAGGTGCATATCTCTCCTCACCTGCATTATGCGCCTCCAGCTGAGAGAGCGAGTTGACCGCGACTTTACAAAGAGAACAATACAGCAGCTTTTTCGCCTTCTCCTCTTCTGACTCCACTGAAGGTGAAGCATCCTGGGAGGGTGCAGGTGGAAGGGGAGCAGGGCAAGACAAGGTGGTGACAGGAACGGGAGCGGAAGCGGAAGACACTTTGGAAGAAGAGGATGACGAAGAGGAAGAGAGGCCTGGAGCTGGGAGTCCCGATGGGGGGCTGGATGGAGGAGGCTCACTGCCTGCTCTACTAGAAGAGGGGGAGGAGGAAGAGAGAGGGGAGGTAGAGGGGAGGAGGAAAGATTTGACAGGAGACGGAGTGTCTGCGGTTCTGGATAAGAAATCTGAAGGGAGAAGAGTAGAAGGAAAATGAACAAAAATGAAACAATATCTGAAAAAAACATCAGCAGTAACATAATTCACATCAGTGTTATTACTGGATAAAAATGAACCTGTGTGTTGATTAGTGCTGCTGTTAGCTGAGACAAGAGGGACGGGGACAGCTGAGACAAGAGGGGCGGGGCCAGCAGGATTACAGACGCTCCCATTGGTTTCTGCAGAATTTGACAGCTTAGCCTTGGCTTTGTTCTCCTGAGACTTGAGCTTCTTTGCGTGACGACTTCCTCTGTAATGAGCCTCAGCCTGAGACTGAGATGTAGAAATAGAAAAGTTTAAGTTTTGTATTTGAGCCATTCAGCATCCTCCAAAATAAAACCGATGTGAAAGGGCCAGAGACTGCAGTCAGTGACTGGAAAAGCCACTTCAGAGCAGCTATAACAATGAACCCTGTACATTGCTTTATAAGGTGCTCACCTTACAGAAGACATAAACATGTTTACAGCTTACAAAAAGTTTGGTCTCTATGGCTAATCTCCCTTTAGTAATTCAGGGTAGTTGTTGAACCATAGAAGGCATAGAAAAGCATGCTAGCAAAGCTGCAGCAGCACAGCAGCTCTGGAGATGCAGGCATTCATGCACGCTATAGGACACCTGTGTTTTGGAAAAGCTCAGAGCACAACCGCTGGAATTACACACATCAAAACAAGGACAATAGGCTTGAAGCATGAAAATACATTTATGTTTTTTTTACAGACCTACATATAGCACACATTAAATCCAGGCCTCTGGGCCACCTGTGTACACAGCTGGACTGATTAAAACAGGACTTTACATATAATGTTAAATGCACAGGAGATGGACCTGAGGCCACTTTTGGGCTGGCGATGCGTGAAAAATGTGCAGCCCCCTCGTTCTCTGAATAAAGCCGGAGCATCTGTGCAGCAGGAAGGTTAACAAAAAATTGCCATAGCTATTTTTTTCATCATGCTCAGCTTTTCCCAACAGTGAAACATCATCCAGTAACGTGGCGTTTTGGCCAATCAGATGAATGCGAGTCCTCGTTTTCTGGGTATTCACACTGCAACAGGAAGGGTAATGTTTCTTTCCAGGCCTAGAGAGACTGCAATTTCCTTCTTCCAGAGTCCCATGGAGGGAGCATCCATACTCTTCCAACATAGCACAATGGCTCTTCTGGCTTGATGTAGTCCATAGTCCAGTAATTTAGTTTTTTTTCCCCGATTGCTTAAATTCCCTTGGATATATTCCAAGTACATAGAGTTTTCCTTTTAAAGGGATTTTTACCTTAAACACTTCAGACAGATATTTGATAACATCTTTCCAAAAGTCCTGGATTTTAGGACATTCCCATAGACAATGAAGAAGAGTTCCTTTTTCAACTAAACATTTAGTACAGATGTCTGGAATATCATTGGACATATGATGAAGCTTGACAGGTGTTATATAGGTTCTCATGAGCCATTTATATTGCAGTAGTTTAAAGCGTGTGTTTATTGTTTGTTTTTGTGCTTTTAAGCAAGCCTGGTTCCAGTCATTTTCATCTATGTCCTCTTGGATCTCCCTTCTCCAAGCATCCAGTTTATCTGCAGCTGAGTCTTTGGAGGAAAGCATCAGTAAATTTTAATATATAGAGAGAAAACCTTTCCCTTTTGTATTCTTAACACATACCTCCTCTATTTTTGTCAGTGGTGGAAGTTCAGCAATCCTTTGCAGTTTTGATGACAAATAGTTTTTCAATTGTAAATATTTTAAAAAGTGCTTTGGGGGTATTAAATATTTTTTACATAACTGATCAAATGTGAGCAGCATGCCGTCTGCATATAGGTCTTTAATTTTTTGAATGCCTTTATTTTTCCATATTTTAAATCCTCCATCATTTTTACCAGGCGTGAACTTTTCATTTCCCCAAATAGGGGTAAATTGCGAAAGCGATGGAGGATCACCCACATATTTATGAGCTGCATGCCAAATTATAATTGTATTTTTCAAGAAAGGGTTCCTTGTATTTTTTCTTAATATCTTAGTGTCTGAAGAATATAGAAAAGTGTGTAAAGGAAGATCTGGAACAGATTTTTGCTCAATGTCAACCCAGGCTGGAGGTGTTGTTGGGTGGAAATAATGGGTGGCTGATGTTAGTTGGGCAGCCATATAATACCATCTGAGGTTGGGGACTTGGAGACCTCCTCTTTCATAGGGCAAGTAAAGTAGTTGTAAGCAGAGCCTTGCCTTCTTATTATTCCAAATAAATTGGTTAAATAGTTTGTTTAAACTGTCAAAAAATGAAGTTGGTAGAGGCAACGGAAGTGTTTGGAAGTAATATAAAAATTTGGGTAAAATTGTCATTTTTAGGATATTTATCTGGCCTATCATAGATACAGGCAGGTTTGTCCAACGGTTTAGCATTTCTGTGACGTCTTCTACAAGGGGATCATAATTTATTGAGGTTATGTCCTTGAGGCTTGGGGTGATCCTAATGCCTAAATATTTAAAGCCTGTTGTAGTTGTTTTAAATGGGGTGGCCACCACAGGGCTTCTTCTTTCTTCTTCATTAAGAAACATTAATTCTGATTTAGAATTTTTAATTTTGTATCCTGAAAATTCTCCAAATGTTTTTATTAATGTTACTAAATTAGGGATACTATCTTTCAGATTAGTCAAAAAAATATATATATAATATCATCTGCAAATAAAGAAATTAGATGGTCTCTTCCTCCAATTCTTTTCCCTGATATTCCTGCATTTGCTCTCACAGCTATGGCCAGAGGTTCCATTGCTAACACAAAGAGAATTGGTGACAGAGGACAGACCTGCCTGGTTGATCGCTGTAAATTAAAGGGTTTTGATACTTTATTATTAGTTAAAACTTGTGCTGTTGGATGTGTATACAATAATCGGATCCATTTCAGGAATGTTTCACCTAGTCCATATCTGGGGAGCACTTGTAAGAGATAATTCCATTCTATTCTATCGAAGGCTTTGCACGCATCTAGTGATAGCAGCGCAGTGTCCTCCCTATTGTTTTTCTCATAAAGTACATTGAGGACACGTCTTATATTATGATAGGCTTGTCTCGTTTTAACAAAACCTTGTTGATCGTCTGTTATCAAATTAGGCACATATTTATCTAGTCTTCTAGAGAGTGCTTTACACAAAATCTTCGTATCACATCCCATAAGACTAATTCCCCTATAAGAGGTCACGCTCCTCTCTTACTTCTCTGAGCCGTGATTCCTGTTTTCATGTTCACTCATGAATAATTTCACCAGCTCATGAATAAGTGATGTTTGACTGGCATGTTCCTAATGAGGCAGCTCGTTCCCGCACAGCAGTCGTCTGTGAATGGGCAGAGTGTCGTTTACGCAGATCTGTGTCATTAGGGTGTGGAAGGGGAGGTGTTACACCTGAGCATACGCACCTGTTCTTTTCCAAGAGCACCTCACAAAATTATACAAAAAAAAAAGAAAAGAAAAGACTTCATCTCTCTAGTGGTAGGACCCTCCTTTTCAGCAAGACTAACTATAAACTACTTGAGAATAAACTTCCATCCACAGTAACGCCAGTGAAAATTTAAAAGTCAGACAATAAACAGCAGTTTTTTGTTATTGTTCATTTTCAGGATCAGATCCCATAAAAACGCAGGACTGAAATGCGGTCGTTAACAGCAAGCTCAGATTAGCTTGCACGGCAAATGTTAATTTTAGATGTGCTGAATTATATTTATGATTGGAAAACTAATTCAGTTTCACAGGCTTTAGGTGCTAATGAGCAAACATTTCTAAGATACAGTGCTAACTTTTTCTAGCAAACTTGTAAATGTATTAATAAGCAAACACTTCATTTATATTTATATCTTGTATATCGACCAGAAACAAAACACGCATACACACACACACACACACACACACACACACACACACACACACACACACACACACACACACACACACACACACACACACACACAGACTTACGTCAGAGTTGAACCTCAGCTGGCAGACAGTACAGGAGATGACCTGTTTCTTTTTAGGTACCATGGTAACGCCAAAGGTGTGGTTGATTACAGCCTTCTGCACCGGGTCCATCTGAATGAGACACACAGAGGTCAGAGGTCACGAGCTTGTTTCAACCCAAGTACTGATGACACCATGAAAGATTTTTTTTGTTCGATCTATTTGACCTGCAGCTATGACACACGCTCACCTGTCGCTACCACACACACCTACCGTGTTGAAGTTTGGGAAAAGTCCAACTGGTGACGTTGTCTCAACAGGAAACGGCAGAAAGGGTTTCATCATGACTGAGGGACCAGTGGCACCTATGAGACCTGGCAACGCTCCGCCCACTGCACCACTCCCACTTCCTGGGAACAGACACGGAGTTTAAATAATTGATTTCTAATACCTTTGTTTTCACACACTTCAAACAAACATAGCAACAACACAAAGGTTTGCAGGGCAGAGTTTCTGCTTTAAGGATGAAGCTGAAACTTATATTGACCCAAATTTCACTTCACAGAGTTGCTACAGTCACACAACAATGCGAAAATAAGGATATACTTATATTTTTCCATACTGAAAACATCTAGAAATTAATCCAGAAAAAAACCCTGGTTGACTCGTATTCACGCTACATAAAACGGGTGAGCCATTTTATGATGTTATGGATTTAGTTTGGTCCCTTTTGGCTAAAAATATTGGCCAATATTGAGTTTTAATAATGATTCCTCAGCTGTTTTGTCATTAGTCTTTTGACACTTTATGAAGGTGAAATTAAATTACATTTATTAATACATTTAAGAACTTTTATCCAAAAATTTGTTGAATAATGATTTCATAAATAGCCTTTTGTCAAATTAACCATCTGTAAGGATCAGGAAATATATCTAAAGCTGTGCCTGTTAAAGAGAAAGACACACTTCTTGGCATATTCTCTGAAGAGCAAACAAAGGGAGTTCATCTTTGATATCTCTGGAGTTACGATCTGGAAACCTGAGCAGCAGATCTGCTTAACAGTACCTAACATATGGATACAGAACATATGGAGCTGCAGCTGCTCGGGGCAGAGAGAGGCAATAATACAGAAAGACAAAGCGAAGAGAGGGTGAACGATTGGCTCACATAATGAGTCCACGTGTCCAGCTGCCACTCGGCCAGAAAGACATGTAAACTTTCAAAAGGCAGGAAGTACACTAACCGAGCTCACGCAGAATCCAAGCTGACCAATTCACACTATACACAACTATTACAAAACATTTCTTCAACAAACAAAACTTGAGTACTCTAAATCTGCCATGAATTATTAGCAGTGGATTATTTGGAGGGTGGTTACATGTGAGCAATTTTAGGAAAACAGTTGAAGATGTTTGAATCCACCTGCTGCTGCTAGTTCATGCTAGTTACCTGATGCAAGCATATTATTCTGTGTATGTTTAAAGTTACAGCATGTCAAAGCCCTGCAGTGAAATCTTTTGTAACAACAGTGTGTGGGTGGAAACACTGATGCCATCTGAATCAGGCCTGATGAAGGAGGGGGAGGCGGTGGAAGAAGAGGAGTAGGAGGTTGTTTCTGGTCATGTTGGTTTAGTGCATATGTCCAGTGTAATGTAATGAAGGTAAACCTGATTATATCCCATTTTAAATAACAGTCTGGCCAACTCTTTATGACTTCTAATGCATCCATGTGAGTACTATAACCCATTTACATCCACTCTACATGAACTCTAATTGTACCATTATAAAAGATTAGAAATAAAATATAGAAATACAACTCTACTTTAAGACCTATTATAATCTATTCTGATGAGCTGTAACTGACTGTGATCCACAAAACATTAAACCAGTCACAATGTATTAATCTTATTCAGAACAAACCAACAAAAAATTCACTATAGCTCCACCCAGACTTTAAATACTGTGTGTGTGTGTGTGTGTGTGTGTGTGTGTGTGTGTGTGTGTGTGTGTGTGTGTGTGTGTGTGTGTGTGTGTGTGTGTGTGTGTGTGTAACATTAGGCTAGCTGTAGAAGAGCTGTGTGCCAGGCTGTTGACTCTCTAAGTTTATCCTCATATAGCAGCACTGTGAGTCAGTGTCTGTATTTATAACTACAGCTGATTATTAAGTTCAGAACAACATGAGACGGTGTTGTAATCGAATGTGAAGGTGGGCAGATACGGCTCAGATCACGATCTGGATCCGGGAGGTTATTTATGATAGTAAATACACATTAGTGTCTATTTTTAAATGTGGCCTATTGTGTCAGCTTGGTGGATCGGTTACAAAAAAGAAGTCCTGCAGACCGTCATTACTACAACAACCAAAATATTTGTTAACCTACTGCGTCATACTGGAGCTCCTTCAGATGCGCTGCTATAATGCCTTCAGAGCTTGTTTAAGCACCACTGAGACCACCTTGATGATAAGTTCAGCCAATTTAAAAAGCCTATTAACATGTAATAAAGCCACGATGTTAAGGTTACCTAAAAATCACTCAGGAGAACCACTGGAGCCTCTTCAAACACCACCGATGCCACGTGAAAAAATGCTTGAGAAACTTTTTTTTTTAAAAAACATTAAAAACAAGCTGAACCACAGAAACCACTTCAAGAAAGCCTAAGCATTCTTCCTCCTAAACCTCAACCAGCAGCTTTCTCTTTTCAGTGATCTCATTAGCATTAAACTCTATTTTTACTTGATTTTTTGTTTTTTTGAGGTGTGACATCTCCTGAATTCTGGGACAATAGAGATCTTGCAGTCCTCTAGTCATATTAAAGAAACGGTGAAACTCCCTAAAGGACAACAGAAACCTCTTTATGACCTCCCTGAAACTACTCAAGGATGGCTTAACCTTCTTCAAGGACCCTTTTGACATCCTGGAGGACTTTTTGAGGACCCTTTAAGCCTTTACAAATCCTGTATCTTAAGCTGGCTGACTATTTTTCTAGCCTTAATGTTTCCTGATGCAAATATATGTTGGCTTTATGTTGTGACTGTACCTGCTGAATTCAGTTACTTGTTAGCCTCTGGTGTAGACCACTCATGATTGGTATGAATTGAAGATATTTTTCAGTATGTGTGAGTATGATGAACAGAGTGTTGAGAGAGTGGTCTTAATTCTGTCCTTCTGTCCTCTGAGATCTGGTTACAACACACACACAGTAACCCTTCTCCCTTACACTAAGTTGCTGTTCTAAGAAGCTGCTAAAAATACTGATCTAAACATCTGCTACTGCACTCCCATGGAAACACTTCATAAACCAGCATGAAAACTGGCCAACAGCAAACTAATGAGCCAGTCAGCTTTATTTCAGGCTGTTGGTGATTTGTCAAAAGATCCCCGAGATGCGGTACTAGCTGTAAACAAACACGCAAAAAGTTTTCTTACAAGATTCTTTAAATAAACTATTTCCATTCGCAGCGTGCAACTTTGCAAAGTGGGACAAGCAACAAAAAGCTGACAAGTTGAGACGCTTCAAACTGGAGCTGGCAGGTTTGCACCTGTCTCATAATAACACTGACCAATTTAGACTGGCGCCTAATATAAAATTGACTGACGGAAAATCACTTAGTCACTTAGTCTGACACTGAAATTGTAACCAGAGAAATCATGAGATAAAGAGAAATAGAAATCTATGAGGGAATTTTGTAACATTTCTGCCCCTGTCACCAAAACGTCCAATCAACAGTTGAACTGGGGAACATTGGAGCCAATCGTGTTGCTGCACTGATGCATGTGCACAGCAAAGGTTCAGAACTGTTTAAACTCTGTGGTGGCAGGATAGATATGCTCCCTGTGGTGGTTAGATATGCTTGCCATTTGCAGCAAAGACATTGTTTTTCTTGGCTGACCATATTCAGAATTTAAATTAGCACGGCATTTGTTGAATGCTTCAGCCATAAAGATGGACCGTGTTGGCACTGAGAACTGAGCTTCAAATTAAGTCATAATGTCTTGTAGCTGTGTATATGATATCTTGCAATGTTTTCTAACCTGATTTGGCTGGTGTCTCAGTAGATGCAACTTTTATGTCCCAGTAAATACGAAAATTAAAGATATGATTCTCTGGCCTTTAAAAATAACTACCCAAATAACGCCCCAGAGGTGTGACCAAAATGGCTGTCAAATGGCAAATACTCTGAATTGCCATGACTTACACAGAAGACTTACCACCTACCACTTTGGAATGGCCTAAAACTGGAACCTAACTAAGCAAATTAGAGTAATCTAACACTAGAACTGGATCTGAGTGGATTAAACCAGTAAAAGTGGAACTGCCCAGTTTGGTTGGATACTTGAACCTACCAGCTAAATCCACTCCAGAAAGCACTCAAAGGTCATCTGCGCTTCTTGGTGAAATAGACTGTGATTTCTTGTAGGTATAGATGGAGAGCTAATTAATAACACTCAAGTCAGCCAGGGATACAGAGTGGGTCTCAATCACAAACAGCGTATATGCATATGTGTGTGTTCATGCATATAAACTTTTGATGAAAACTAGTTGGTGTTATAAAATGTAAACACACCTCTTCAAACTTCTATGACTACTACAAATAATAATAATGATGGGAGGAAGAAAAAGAAGAAGAAAACATGAGCAATGTGAGAAAAAAAGTAGTCTGTTACTCTATTTTTAATCTCAACTTTGATATCAAAATTCTTCTTTTTCTTCACTCGAGACACAATAAATGTCTCAGGTTAAACAATAACTAACAGTTATTTATTAATTTTATTCACAGTCTTGAGAAAACAGAAGCCGTGCAGCTCATTATCTGTTGCTACTGTTTCGTTTTCTTGAGCTGCTTTATCAGCTTTGAACTTCCCTCCTTTCTTCTCTACACCTTCAGCTACATGCCAGCTAGCTAGGTAGCAATTCTAGTGTCAAACTCTCTGCAAAGTGAGAAACAAAAGGAAGAAACAGCTCCAGTAAATCCATACTTACAGAGTATTATTGGCTTGAGGCCAAAGGACTCTGTGAATAATAAAATTGTAACTAAGCTAACAGGAAAGTCAGGAAGCTGAAACCACCCACACACTTCTGAAAGAAGCTGTTGTCATCAAAAATAAATCAAATATTCTGTGTGGGTACACTATGATTGGAGGGTGCTAGTGAGCTATGGTAGCTTCTTCTGTTCCACTCAAAGTTTAGAAATGTGCAGATCGCTCGTTATAGGTCAAAGGTGTATATTCAGGAATTCTCTTATCTTCTAATCAGAGCAATAGCACTGAAGTTACAAAATTCCTGCCTTAAATTCCTGTAGAAATCACACCATGTCAGAGCTCCAAACATTTTAAATGATCAAAGCGTCTCTCCTGGCGTGTCCTTTGCTGACATCAGCAGCTGCTGAGATTAAGCTGCCTATAAACTGATTCTGATCCTTTATTCATTTGTAGCATCCAGCTTCCTGCTGGTCAGCCGAGTTTCCCCGTACAGCAGTGAGATTTATGGCTCTGGCTGCAGTCAAGGTCATCTCTGGCATTCACACCTCTCACACACACATCCAAACACATATTTACGCTCGCAGTTAGTTCTGCTTGGGGGCTCACATGATAAAGACATGAGAAACGAAAACCTTGCACGGTGCTCTGCTGCACCGAGAGCTGCAGACTGCGGCTCCTGTAAGTGATCTGACCCGGGCAACTCTGTGCCCAGTGGGTGTGGTTACTGAAAAATGTGGCTGATATTTAATCAGTCACATGCCCCTGGTGTATAAATCCAAATGGAGCGGCTGAGCTGCACACAACCTTTTGCTTACAGTAGCAGCATAAATTGATACACAGAGCATTTCTGGTGTTTGTAGCAGGTTAAAGACTGATTTATAGTGAATGAGAGTCTGATGTATAGTGATTGAGAGTGTGGAAAGGAGCACTGCTGAGCCACTAATACGGAAGGATTTCTGTTTACAATTCTTTTCTTGTCAAAAAGAATTTTTTCCCCAATTCCTAAACATATATTTCAAAAAGATCTGTGCTTTTTTGTAGGACAAGTCAATCCCATTGTCACGTCCATTCAATTCCTGATGAATACTTGAATGTAAATACCAATACCAAATACCAATCAATTTCAAAAGGGCACAAGACATCAGAAAACAAACTGTACACACATCATTATGCACTGAAAGGTCAAAAATCCAACAGAAGAGCAAGGCACATTTTTATAGGCTCATGCATTTTGGTGATTTTTTAGGGCTTATCAGATAAATAATATTGCTTAGCTGAGCAATTAACTACACTAACAGCCAGCCGAAGACATCTGTGCTCTAGTTTTGGCCAGTAAAGTTTTAGCAGTTTATTAGGATCTTAGCACTAAATAGCAGGTATCGGTGTCTGCGTGATGACAGCATACAGACAGTATACGGATGTAGTCTGCTTACCAAGATAGCGACAGTAGGACCAATCTGTGATATCACGGTGGCTATGTCTATCTTTTATGTACAGTCTAAGATTTGTATGACGGTCACTGGCATTTAGTTAGTTAGTCATTTTTAATGCAAACTTAGATGTCTTAGCTGTGACAACTTGACATTAGCGTGATAAAGACGTGATAAACCTATTATAAATGTGACAGAAGGATTACAGAGCAGCAGCATGAAGGCTGGCTCTGTGATTACTTACTTGTTCCTTAGTTCCTTACTTGTTTTTATTATAATTATTATACTACTAATAATAATAATAATTATTATTATTATATTAACTGATGTAACAAAAGAACTTCTCAAATATGAGCTAAATAAAGAACGTTTTCTCTAACCTTATTTTAAACTGTGGTTGGTCTTCACATTAGCATTATCAAGGTTTATCAAGGTCTCAAAACTGCATTAGAAATAGTATCTGACAATAGTGGTATTGTTGAGACTAGACTAAGTAAAGCTTGGCTAATTTGACTTCATTATAAAGACAGCTCAGTGTTATCTTTGCAGTAAAGATTCCCCTGTGTCCATCATAGGTGTGTAATATCCATAGCCAAAAACAGACGCAAAGCCACTGTTAAAAAGACAAAAAAAGTCCTAGATGCATTAGTCAGAGAGCAGAAGACAAACGGAAAAGGAATATAACATCGGAGAATCTGATTAAAGCTCGTGCTGTCTTCATCACTAATCTGGTGTTCCAGAAAATTCCTCGTCAACATCCATGAGGCTCTGTTCCTCGTGGATGTTGACGGGGAACAGAGCCAGAAAATGCTCCTCTGGAAAAGAGAATTTGTCTGTGATGTTATCTTCAGTATGTCTTTATCCACACTGTTAATGCAGCTTCACTCTACATATGATCATCCAGCTCAGAAGACTAAAGAGAAACATCTGGTGCTGTTAATCAGACCCTAAAGTTATTAGAATGGACGGAGCTAAAGTAACTCCACACTGCAGGATGTGATGAAGATGAAAGAGGAGGAGAGGATGTCAATGGAGATGGCAGTGAAGACCGAGATATTTATTTGAGATTTAAACCAACTGAAGGGTCCTACCTGAGCCAGATGTCTTTTTTGGGGGTGGGTTTTTTTATCTCAGTCCTGATGTTTTAGTTCCCACTTTTCTTCCTCTTCCTTCTGCATTTATTCAGTTTGACTCTACTTATCCGCGTTACACTGCTGTAGTCTTTTAACAAACATGCAAACAGCCAAACACACCCACCATGTACTCTGTGTGTGTGTGTGTGTGTGTTAGGGAGAGAGAGAGCGAGAAAGACAGAGAGAGGGAACGTATCAGGTGACTGGAACAAGAGTGGCATGTGTCATCGCTATCTGGACCCCCGAGCCTCAACGTCAGGTGTGTGTTTCTCTATGTGTGTGTGTTACTTCCTAATCCCTTGCTGCTATTTCCTCTAGAGACAAGTAACTCTATCCCTGGGGATGAGAGCGAGAGAGCGAGAGCGAGGGAGAGAGAGAAAGAAAAGACGACCACACACACTACTTACAGATTATACCGGAGGATTAAAGATTACATTACCCCGCTGCAGTCACTGCTGTGTGTGCATGTGTGTGTGTGTGAGATAAGATCAGAGCAGTTGCCGGTTCACACGTCTACGGTTACCACGGGTATGTGCGTGTGTGTCTGCATGAGTGTATATTACTCATGTTGTGTGGACATAAATCTTTTTACACAGTCACACTGAAATCACCCGCCTCCCCATCTGGTGACAAAAAGCAAGTCCCTTTGCTAACTTAAAATGGAATAAGGGCTTATGGCGTTTTTAGAAACTCAAATATTTTAGCTGCAGTAGCGCAAAAGAAACTGGGAATCTGCTGCCAGGCTATCGGCTACCTGTGCAGGCGCAGCGAAAGCTCATGTGACGACATCAAAATAACGACAGCAGCGGAAGCAATGAGTAAAAGTAACCATGTGTTTGATATGTTGTTATTTAGATAAAAGAAATGCTGGCTCATTCAAGTTTGGAGTGGGAAAGTTTTAGCGACGTTCCCAACAGAAATGGAAAATTCTGAGGGGAAAAAGCATCGCAGTTAAAGGATACCCCACCAGTGCAAAAATACTCAGGAGGCACAGCAGGTCCTCTACTTAGCAGAAGGTCAGTGGTTCGATCCTCCAGTCTGCACGTCAAAGTGTCCTTGGATAAGACGCTGAACTCCAAATTGCTCCCAAAGCATCCATCAGAGTTTGAGTATGTTTGTGATAATTAGAAGGTGCTTAAAGGCATAGAATTGATGCAGCTAGTAGGGCCTTAGGTGCTCAGTTACAGTAGAAAACCACTGAATACAGTTAGATCTGTAACTTCTTAGACAATAACACGACTTCTGCAATTTTGTTTCTGTGCACCAGTGAAGTGGCTTTATTTGTCTGATTACTTTTTTAGCCTTTGAAAACACGTCTACGTCTAAAAGTGGCTGTGATTCCTAAACAGTTACTGCGGTATTTTTGTTCAATTTACTAAATTAAAGCTGAAAGTAGCTGCCTGGTTTAAAATCCACTGTGGTGGTGTACAGATGTAAAATTACAGAAATGTGTCTTTGTCTAAAAAGTTAGCAACATAACTGTAAATACCAGCCCGTTAATTCAAAACTCCATCATGGGCGTTGTGTCCCACCAGTCCCAACTGTTTATCATGTATATGTGTATATGTTGGTGACAGCCTGCACTGGAACAAATGATGTCCTGTTGAACAAACAATTTCTTGCGCTCATCTAACACAGGGATTCTACATAACAGACATTTTCATCTGAGGCAGTAGGGAAATACAGATTACTGATATTAAAGGATTTTATATTGTCTGTTCAATCAATATCTATTGGTTTGTTTGCAGCAGTTGTGACTTAATTTTGAAGCTGTTGGTAATTATGAAAACAATGAAGTCATAATGTTTTATGTTATGTTATGGTATGTATGTACCAACCATGACACACGACTTCTATATTTGCTTAGCAGCTATGAATGTCATCATTAGTAGCAGCGAGGGTTTCTGTCTCTGTGTTTGTTGGTTTTCTTATTTTGATAGTCTCTCATCCGGTGTGTGTTACGTTCAGTTTTGCTTCCCTTGACTCATTAGTTGGATTCTGTTCAGCTGTGTTCCCCAGGCGTCTCCACTCTGCTCTTACCTCATGTGTATATTTAAGGTATGCGTTTCCTGTTTTCTGGGATGTTTTTTTCTCCCTGGTTCTGTTTCTTGTTGGATTACTTAGGAATTTTTTATTAGAGATCAGCCTGCAATAAAGGTTTGCTTTCAGTTCTACTCAGAAGTCCCATATCCTGCATCCTTAGGTCCTAAACCTGCCTGCCCTGCTCCCCCACTTTCTACTCATGTGTCACTAAAGAGGTTCAGGTGAGCAGCCTACGATTGGAGCCTCTATGTGCGGAGTTCCGCCTCAGGACATCCTTTACAGTACAGTATCCATCACCTGCTTCCCATTGCAGAAAACCCTGCAGCTGAAACCACTGCAGCTGCACATGAAGCCTGAAAGTATCAGGATATTAATACACCACTGATCCTTTTGGGAGGAGAACTCGTCTCACTACCTTCATCTGCATCTTAGACATTCCTTATCCACAGAGAACGAGCTGTGGAGGGACATAGGCAGAGTGTGGATCTGCTGACGGCAGCATTAGACATCACACTGCATTATTATTATGCAGAGAAACACAAACATTAGCATAACAAGCTTGTGTGTGTGTGTGTGTGTGTGTGTGTGTGTGTGTGTGTGTGTGTGTGTGTGTGTGTGTGTGTGTGTGTGTGTGTGTGTAAGTAGGTCATGTTCAGAACCTTCTTCATCCAAAAAGAAGACAAACACACCCAGAGCAGACCAATCAAGAATATGAAAGCAGACAGGAGAGCTCCCGTCTGAGACTCAAGAGAAAACAGTAGAAACAGACAGAAACATAACAGCACAATCACCTGCAGGAGAAAATTCCTTAGACTCTATAGTGGGGGCTGAAAATGTAAAGCTTATCCTGAGGGCAGTGCTAGGGAAAGGTCACTTTTATTAAAATCTTAAAAGGTTAAGAATTATCATGTTCTGCAACCCTAAAAAGAAACACCACGAGACAAAAGACTTTTACTTTGAAATTAGCTGCGAGATGAGCCGCAACAGTATTTCTTTATATGATCTGTAGCCCTCTCAAAAATATTTTTCTAGTATATTTTTTACTGTTGGCGACAAGATTGTGAAACTTTAATATCTACATCATGAATGAAAGCTAAAGCAACAAAAGCTACCCTATAACACAGCTTAAAAAACAGACTCCTCAGACTCTTCACTTTATCTCCATTTCATCACCCACCTGTTAGTGCAGCCACCAGAGATCAAGGGTGTCAGATATCAATATGAAGTTAAGCCGATGATGTACTCTTGTATTACTTCCCAAATTACACCTTTTCACTTCAGCTAGAGGCTAGAAAGCAATAAAAACACTACAGTAGGACAGTCGATGCAGCTAACTAAATAAAACAAAAGCAGTAAACCTCAGAGTCCTCGCCAGAGCACATCTATATATACCATTACCTGCTAAATCTAGTTGCCAAGAGGTGGGGTTTACCATGGACAGGTCACCAGTCTACTGCATGCATGGAGATGGAGACAAAATGCAAAACGCAAAAACATTCACAACTGCAGTCAATTTAGAATCAGCAGTTAACCTAGCATGCATGTATTTGGACTGTGGGAGGAGACCCACGAAGGGAGAACAGCCACATGCCACAGAGAAAGGCCTCAGATAACTTAGAAACCATTATGGTGTCAGATTTAATATTTAGTCATGTGGAAATATCTCATTTGAATGAGAACAGACTTAAATCTATGAACCTAAGCCTTTAAGGACATCACTTTCAGATACTGTTCATTTGCTGTAGATAGTTTTTTAGGCATGCTGCATCTTCTTTCATCCTCCACTTTTCTAGCCTCCTCACATTTTTAAAGGACACACTGCATACCATGATGAGACATGCCAAGGTTTTGGCTATAGCTCTTTGGAAATCATCTTGTTGGTGCAAAAATGCTATTTCATGCTTGTCAAACTGGATAAATTCTAGTTTTTTTGCAACAGGCTGCTAGTAACAAAGTGCTTAAAGATATAATTTAAATTTGGTTCTTTGCTAAGATGAACCAGCACAAAAGTGGTTCGTCCCTTGATTTAGGCGTCTTTTTTATGCTTGAATGATTTGTAAGTCATTGTTTCTCTGAAAATGGTCAGGTTCAAAGACTGGACTGGAAATAAGAAGGGAAAGCAGCTAATGTCCAAAGAAAAACACAAAAAACTTAAAGAACTATTACTTGAGATCATTAAAAAAAATTTACAAGCAAGTCTGGTTTCTTGGAAGCAACATATAAAAGAAAGAGGGGTGAGTCAAGACTTTTGCACAGTACTGCAGTCCACAGATTGTGGACACTGCCAAGAAAGGTTGATCTGCATAAATCAAACCAGACATGTTTGCAGTGGTAAAGGGAATCTACTGTGTGTGTTTTTGTCTCCTAAGCACACGATGCTCTGTGGTGATGAGCAGCAGCGTGCATGTAATCACAGCAGTCACGCTATCTATTATAAGAGGAATGTCAGAACAGCCAGGAAGCAGTCACAGAGTCAGTGGGCTTTACTCTCTTCTTATGTGATACACAGTTATGTCTATGAACCTTCATGTACTATATGGAACCCAAATGTTCATCTATACACTGAGATTTCTGAAACATATCTGAGCGAGCAATGGTAGTCAGTACAAGTCAGGCGTACAGTCCACTTTCATATGTTTGTGTGCATTCCCTTTTTTTGCACGTAGTATAAATCCTGAGTGGAAATTCCGCCAATTAGAAATTAAAAAGTCAGTTTATCTGCCTGCTTTATGTAGGTACCAATTTTGAACACACTGTAGTGCTACCTGTAGTGAAGTTGTTGAAAACTGTGAGATGAAGCTATGCAAATTTCACACATTAATATCCCTCTTGTAGTTACCTGTAATAACTTTATTCGTGTCTTAAAATGATTAAAAAAAAAAAAAAATCCAAATACAGTAAAACAATTGAATAAAAATGTGCACTTATGTGTACTGAAATAGCAATGCTAGAAACCAGCTCCAGACAATGAGTTGTGTACATAACCCTTCTTAAATATGTATAATAATCCTCTGATGAACAGCTGAGTCTTTCTCTTGGACAGTAACAGTTTTCAACCTTTTTTAGACAAAACTCAGCCTCAGTTGAAAGTGTGAATCCAGGTCACAACCTCCAGGTTCTCCCATAAACACCTAAGTGCCCACATAAACAACATTTCAGACAGAACTTAAAAAAAAAAATAGCATCAAAGAACAAAGCGTCTCAATGAGGCGTTAAAACAGAAATAAACAGAATAAGAATTTCCTACCTCGACTCATGAAACTACTCCACATTACGTACAGGAAGACAGCTGTCTCACCTCCTCAGCCTCCTCCTCCTCTCCCTCTTTCCTATCATCTGCTCCCCTGATAACATAAAAAACTAACCAAGAGAAATCCCACACCAAACAGCGCAGACTCGCTGCCTGACTGTTTGTGTGAACGAGGAGAGACACGTGTGTGAGGGTAGAGGAGGGCGACCGACACACAGCGAGAAAGAGACAGAGTGCACAGTGTATGTGAATCACTGAGGTGATGATATTCATGGTGAACGGTGATGACAGCCCCTGTGTCTCAGTGGAAATCCCTCTTTCTCTCTCTCTGTCTGTCTCTCTCTGTGTCACCGGGTTGCTCGCTCGCTCGCAGTTTGTGGCATCATGACAAAAAAAAAAAAAAGGAAAGGAATAAACCAACAAATTATTTATCTACTGACCAACAACAGGGTTTGTCCTCTACTGTTTTCAAAAATATCATGTCCACGCAAACAGTTTCCAAAAAAAAAAAAGTGTCCGCATAAGCAATTATCTCTGTCCACGTGCACGTACAAAACTGCAACTGAACGCCATCATGACCAGTGTTGGGCAAGTTACTTTGAAAAAGTAATTAATTATAGTTACTAGTTACTTCTTCAAAAAAGTAACTGAGTTAGTAACTGAGTTACAAGATTCTAAAAGTAATTAATTACTTGAATAGTAACTATCGTGTTACTTTAAAAAAAAAACAAAAAACGTTTAACCATGGGGCCAGGGTGTAATTGGCAATTTTTAATTACTTTGCTTTTACTTCTATATTTCACCTTTAAAAACTATTTACTTTGCCTTGTTTGGTATCATCCTTTTCAGCACAACCTCACATGTCTGAATTTACAGTTATGTTTTCATTTTGACATTCTGTATTAACACAATTTATCTAAAATCAGAGAAAAAACATAAAATCCGAGAAGAAAAAAATTATATTTTTTACTGTAACAACCACAAACATGTTTATTTAATCATATTTCATAACTTTACATGCAAATATAAATTGTCAATTCTAAAATCATATGCACAAGTTTTGCAAACAACAAAGTTACTTGCACCTTTTACTCTTTTTTTATAACCATTTCAAACTATTTACAGAACAATCAGCTGTTCTGCATTCAATAAGACACTAATTATTTGTGCCACTCCAAAAAATAATTTCTGTCCACTATAAAGGAGAACATCACAGCCTGATACCTGCAGGCCTGACGGCAGCAGGTGGATCACTCCTCCTGTTTTCATTCAGCAATCGCCTCATTGTTCTGACACACAACACAAAACGATCCACATCATTACACACTATTCTATCTGTATTTATTATATTATACAATAATTATTATGTACTGTGGACCTACCACCGATAGAAAGCGCGACACAGGTTTGGTACATTGTAGATTGGGCGAAGCCAAAACTGACAGCAGTCAATAAACTAATCAGCTTTTAAGCTGTGTAGCCCAGCCATACTGCATGCATCAGCTTTATACTGGTCATACTAGTCTTTTACCAGTGTCTTAGCACCAACATGGCCATGAATTATTTTGGGTTAGTGGTCAAGGATATAGTCAGGGAGGCACAGATCATTGGTTCATAGCTGATCGTACCCGGTCGCTACCGCTGAGCCTGTTGTCATCACCATACAGCACTATGAGTGTGTGAATCCATCAGCAGGATCTATTCATACACTGCTGAATACATCAACACAAGACCACACATCAACACTTGCTCTACCCCTTTGCTGTCTAACAAACATGCACACACTGTTTCAATATGTGCCTATTAATAACTCTTTATTTCCCTGCTTATTATGAATGGGGTTTGAGCAACACAACACTGTGACCTTTATTAGCCCAGGAGAGCTAATTAGAGCTAGCTTATTCACGCACACACAGTCAGATGACAAAAGGAAAAACTACGGAGCCCCGCAGGGGACATGGGAGAAAAAAAAATGAAGACGGACTTTTGCGAGATCTCGCAAAACAAACTCGGGATCTCGCAAAAGTTTCATACATCTGTTGGAAAATGTTGGAGCACTTTTGCAAACATGTGATGTCTTGTAAACCGAGCAGATATATGACGTTTACACAACTACATTCACACCTCAAAATATCTTAAAAGTGTATTTTGTGACCCAGAAAGAGTAATATTACAACTAAGTAGCTGCCGCCATTGTTGGAATTCAACTTTTGCGAGATCTCGTAAAAAACAGAGGTTTGATTTTGACATTTTCACTGTACGTAAGAAGCATCCAATCAGAAACTCAGTTTTTACAATTACCAGGACTCTTTCCCTTTCACCCTTTTCTATAAACTCCAAACACAAAACCCACTTTTCAAAGTGCATTCACATGAATTCTGACTCCAAATAATCCCTATAAAATAGCTTTATCTTCTCTTAAAATCAAACATTCATTAAAAACAAACTCTACGGAGTATTCAAAACCGCACCTCTTCGAGAAATGGAAAACGCAGTGCTTCCTTCACCCTTTCAGAATGAAAGAAGCAGTAAACACATTAGAAACTTTAAACAAAAAGCACACGCACAGTGCTGCTGTTGTTTTCAGCAGCAACACTGCAGACATAGAGAAGAAAGAGGGAAGAGAAGAAAAGAATACCTTCTACAGGAAGAGAAGAGAAAAGACGTAAAGAATATGGAGGAGGCAAAGAGATCTGAAGAAAACAAGAAAGAAAGAGAGTGGAAGTAAAGGAAAGAAATGAAGGAGAGGAGTAAGGAGGAAAGGAGAGGAGCTGTAATATTGTAAATGTAATTAGTCTCATGTGAGTTAATCTCTTCATTTGTACTGAGAAAGTGGATCATGGGAATTCACTCATTTAATTAGCGAATTCGTGGGTGTATAAATGTGTCTTTGTGCGGGTACAAGTGTGTATGCTGCCTCCTGGTGGTCACTAATTGCCACTGAGGCAAAAAAATATATACTGTAAGTACACTCAGTACAGCACATCCACACTTCATGGTCTAAAAAGTCACGGCTCTCTTTCCCTTTAAGCTAAAAACACATTTTTTCCATTTGTGGTTTTGTTTTTCCTGAGCTTAACTGATGGGTTCAGTTTAAAATGTTCACTCGCCACTTAATTAGGTACACCTTGCTTGTCCTGGGGGCTTGCGTGGGAAAATCCCAGCAGATCAGCAGTTTCTGAGAAACTCAGACCAGCCCATCTGGCACCAAGGACTGTGTCACATTCAAAGTCAGTTAAAGCGGCTTTATCGTCCATTTTGATGCTCCGGGTGAACTGCAGCAGGTCGTCTCAACCATGTATACATGCCTACATGACCTGAATGGCTGCCAAGTGATTTGCTGATTATATTTACGTTAAGGAGCAGAAGTGGCCAGAGAGTGTATTTGTTTGCACACTGGTCACATACAGAAGGACTGACAATTTAAGTACTTTACACAGGAAAAGAGACAGACACTAGTGTATGTAGATGTAGATATACTAAAATCATTTTGTTGAGAAATAGGTGGATGAGGGTGTGACGTTTATCTTCTTTATCCAACAAGATCAAACTCTTCCTTAAGGAGGCAGGATATACAACAATGCAGTTTTGGCAGTGGAGGACTCCCCACAGCTGGTTCATTAAACATTAATGTAAACCATACAGGAATATAAAGCTGAGTGTGTGTTTAAGTTTGTTATTGAACATGCTCCAAATTGGAATTAGTATTGCACTTTGTCACTGCCTTGAAAGTGCAGACTTGTTGATCCAGAAAATGATTTGCCACAGGAGAAGTTCAAACCTGAGGGTTATTTTTTAATATTCCTTCTCTTCTGCTGACATAATGAGCCACTTTGGCACAACAGCTCATAAACAGTCCCATTAGTATTTTTTTGGTTTGAGATATTTGACTCTGTTTTCTGTATTTTTATTAGAAATCTGCAATGTGGAAATGTTTTTAAATTAGTAGACTTAATTTCACCTGACGAAGCTGAAAAGCAGCAGGTGACACACCCATGACTTCCATTTGGCTTCCTAGCTAATTTTATTAATATCAGGATCATGAATTTCCAATTATCCATGCATTATTCATGGCTGATTCACCATCTTATGCAGTCCTCCTCCTCCTGTTATGTAATTCGTTTTTTGAATTTTTACCCACATAGATTCTGTGCACATATTTAGTAGATTCTCTCCATTTTGTTGCAGTTTCTGTGGGTATTTCTTATTTTTTTGGCAGAAGTTATGATATAAGCTTTTACTCTACTCATGTATTATTACATGTCTTTGACAGAAAATGTTAATTGTGGTATTTCATCTTTTCCTGGTTTGTAATAATATCATCAAATGTCCTTACCAAGTTTTACCTGCATCATTACATACAGGCTTCTCTCCGGGCAGAACTGGAATCACTTAGCACTACTACATTTTACTATATTTATTCATTTAATTTCATTTCCATAACTTGATAGTCATGAGTCAGTAATAGCAACCCAGTAAATAGACAGAACCGATAGAGTCAGTCAGACTCAGTACTTATTTCTTGAGTGCAAGCCTTGTTGTGTAGCATTTTTAAACTATTGTGATACTTCTACTTGAGTAAAGTGTCTGGGTAATTCTCAGATTGGTGAGTAATAACTTTGTCCTTCCGTTACTGACAGTTTGTAACTTTGGAGCACTTCTGAGGTCTACTCTTCGTGCAAGGAGAAGAAAAACAGAAAAGAAAATGACAAACTTGACTCTATGGACCCGGTGTCTTTGGACAACCAGCCGAATGATGATCTAGAAACAAAATAATCTGCTCTTCTGATTTACAGCAGTTTTATATGGAAGCCATCCTCTCTGGAGCTCACTGATAGCAGCAAATGCCCTCCTGCAGCACAATGATTGTGATGTCATCCGACCTGACTGCTGATAGGCTGCTCAGCCAGGTCACTGTCACACACCACACACACTCACAAATACACACTTAGCCTGGCCTGGAGGAGCACTGAGTTCAGGCCAAAGAGCTTTTCATCGTCGAGTGAGAATCACGTAATGGAGAGAGAGAGAAAGAGAGCACGACATGATCATTCAGGCTGAGTGTGTGTGTGTGTGTGTGTCCAATAGAGAGAGATTTAATCTTTAATCAGCGTTATTGTACCCTGCACACTGATATGGACACACAGTATATAATTACATCTGCTGCACTTGCACACACACAGGTGTCAGTGGGTGTATGTTTCTCGCTCCACTCGACACTACAGCACACTTTTACAAGTGTCCTGCGTCTTTGTGTTTTCAGCAACAAACTGGAACAGTCCGACAGGAAGAGTCACACAAAGATGCCGTGACAGCAGCTCTGCGTGGAGACTAAATGTATTAGTCTCCACGCAGACGTCCAAACGTTCACAATGCATTTGAGAGATGTCGGGGTGGATTCGAAGCGGTGCCATGTCCCAGTTTAATGACCTGCTGCTGGCTGCTCCACTTTAACTCCTTTACATCTTACAACACGTTCTCGCTCTGCTGACCAGCAGCTTGACTTTAAGGAAGCGGGGCTTAACCTCTGAGGAAGCTCCGAAGCTGTTCCAGTCTCCTCCGATCAAACAGCTAAATGGGGTCGAGGCATGTGAGCTGTAACTTCACCAGCAGAAGGCGCTGCGAGAAATGCTGCTATTGCTCTGTTATAAAGAATTCAAATGCTTTAGGGCTGTTAAAACAGACTCGACATATAATAGCACATCTAAAATCAAAGACTTGACCTGATGATGCTGGTGTAGTTTATTAAGAGGGAAACAAACTTAATTTGATAGCACTTGTGGAGCAGTTGTGGAAGAGCATCATTTCAGACCCCAAACATCAGTCTCAGGAAAGTAACCAAATTACTGAAGTCAGTAGGAAACTGTAAAGGTCTACACGGTTGGGTTTTAGGACACGGATAGAAATTATGTACCAGACAATTTTATTATCTAAGTGATTACATACTGGAAGTGTTATGCTTGATTTGATATATTTACTGGAATTAATATGTTAAGGGTTTGATCTTTATATTCAGGCTAACAATTTAGGATCCTGTACATCAGGGGTCGGCAACCTTTCTGGTGATGAGTGCCATCTAAAATTTCCTTAGAAGTCAGTGTGCCATATGATTGCATTAGCAATAAATTTAATAATGCTCTATATGAACAGTTACACACTATATAGAAGAACTTCATAGCACTATATTTGTTCGCAGATGTTGGCAACTATCAGCGAATAGTTATCAGCTATTTTGAAACAAAAAAAAGACACTTTTTTATCCATAACAGCAAATGAACTGTACAACAGAAAATGCAAACGCTATTTATGGTCTCCTCACAACAATGATAAGAAAAATAAACTGGGCCAATATGGCATTTTTGTTAATACAGGGATACACATGTTAATGTGATCTCTGGTCTCTCACTCAGAGACACAGGTCTCCGAGTGTCCAGCTTTCAGACGGCTACCTGAGGACTCATGTGAGAGAAAATCTGCTCACACAGATATGTAGAGCCAAATACTGTCAATAAGGCCTCTGCAATGTTCTGAAGACAGTTCAACTTGTCAGGTAGTGATGTCCAGCAGGTGAAAATGCAAGCTCCATGAACACGCACAGCTATGGATTCCAGCTGCTTCGATGTTGCATTAACTGGCATTAACTCAGCCAGTTAATGCGAGACAAATCTAACTGCTCATTAAAGCTTTCTGGTTTGATCAGAAAAGGAAACATTGGTCCAAACACCTGAAAGTCCCGAAAACACATTGTGAATTCTGTCTTGAGTCTACGGATGTATCCGTGTATTTCTGTGGTGCTGATGCTGTGCTGAGCAGAAAGCTCCTGAAGCATTTGAAGTGTCGGAATGTGGAAAGCTAACAACGTCCCTCTCACCAGTAGGCTAAGTTATTTTTAGCCAATTACAAGTTGAATCTGGTACTTGGGGTTGTTAGTTAAGATACCGTCATTAAGAAGCAGCACAACTAATGTGTCTGTGCGAGCTAATTTGCGATGTGCACCGCTGGTGCGGCCATTTATTTTTTAATGCACCTTCTCAGATTAATTCACTGCGTGTCGTGCCCAGAGCTGGACTGGGACAGAAAATTGGCCCGGACATTTTGACTAGAGACCGGCCCACCAGGTATTATAGGAAAAGCCATAAAGCCTTTGAATGAAAACAAACGCTGTTGTGACAGTGATGTACAGTCTTGTTGGTATATTTATGATTTCTATACATTTTACATCAGATAAAAACTTTGGTTGTAAGCTTCAGATAATTATTTAATAACAGCCAGACATTTTAAATGAAAATAAGAAAGTATTTCTTTGTGCCCCCCTCTCCCTGTTAATGCCCTACCTGCCCCCCTGGCAAAACTTTGCTAGACCCGCCCCTGCACAGTTACCAGCTGTCAGCTACCTAAAAAAGGATCCTGGTGTTATTTGTCTCTCAGAAACAGTTCATAACTTCCCTTCAACTCATTCATGTCACCTAAAAGGTAAACCTGTTTCTCCATCACCTGTTCAGCTCTGATGATTCAGTAAGGACATCTCCTGGTTTCATCTTCATGTTTCCCTCTCACCAGATAACCAAACCGATATCATGACCAGCAGCTTTACAGCTGTGGCTCCAGCAAACATCAGCTGATACTAGAAATAAATATTAAATAAATTCTAACAACAGCTGATCAAGCTTAAACGTGCTGCTGTTGTTTAGCGCGACATCCGCTGGTTTCCTCTTTCTGGCGCAAAGTGAGCGATAAACAAACACGAGAGAAAAGCCAATCAGCTGATCATTGATCAGTTTCATGATTGAAGTACCAACAGGAGAGGGAGGGGGAGAGAATGAGAGAAGAAGAGGCAGCTGTGCAGCGTAAAGACAGAATAACTCCAGCTTTGTGTCTTTTTTTCATTCTAGCTGAAGTACGGGACAAACTGTTTTCCTTTTCAGCTCAATACGAAACGCGTAATATTTTCTCTGAATACGGGACGATTCCGTCTTTTTACGGGACGGTTGGCAACTCTACTAACTAACCTTATGAATAAAATAAAGTTCATGCTAGCTAGTACGCAGTACGAGTTATTGTAACTGACTGTAAAAAGTCAGCATAACGAAAATAAACTGCACCTAAACTTGGTTTATATCTGATCCAGATAGACTGCAGGTCATAACTTCTTACCTGAAGTTCAGGTCACCTGACACTCGGACCGGCGGCTGCCTCGAGTCTCTCCTCCTGCCTCCCCTTTCTCTCATCCACCCGCTGGCCTCCACCACTTGCTAATGTTACTGAATTTGTGGAAGCTACGCCATAGCCACCACCAAACAACTGGGTTATTTTTATACACCGGCCAGCATCTGGCCAATCCACCACCTTTGATTGTTTATACCGTTACAAAAAAATAAATAAAAAAATCATCGGCCCACCAAGTAAATGCCCGGTATGCCCGATGGCCAGTTCAGCTATGGTCGTGCCATTAGTTATCCCTTCGCGTGCCAGCTGTGGCACGCGTGCCTAGGGTTGCCGACCCCTGCTGTACATTATCCACATTCTGTATCATATTCCATCAATACTTTACACAGAACACTTACACTGTATTGTATGACCTCATAATTTGTATTAATAGTTGACTTAGATATTCTTAAACCTCTTACAGATTTTTTAATGTTGTGGTTTTAATAAGGATTTTAAAATTCTGAATTTACATCTTTTCAGTCTAAAGACGATTGCTTTCAATTTGGGACCCAGCAATACTAAGACTAAACCAAACCATTAAACCATTTTATTTTATTTAAAAATGTTGAGGTATTCATATATATTAATTTCTATTTTAACTATAAGACAAGTCGGGCGATTACAAAAGTCACTGAGAGCTACTGGGAACCGTCACGAACTGCTCTGTTAAATTATAATCAATTTAACAGAGATATTTTAGAGTGAATGGACTCACAGCCTATACAACAGCAGCCACAGCATAGCTCACAATGCTGACGTAACTAGCAGATGCTGAGGCGGAGCTAAACATACAGAGGCTGCGTAAAAAACTGCAGTGATGATGTCACTTGATGCGGGTTCAGTTTATCCTGTCAGACCTCAATCTCCAATCTAGCATTCACACACACACACACACACACACACACACACACACACACACACACACACACACACACACACACAGTGTAACCTCTCCCAGGGGGCAGCAGCTGTTGATGATGATGAGCCAAAGTCACGCTTGCTCAGCAGACAGCAGTCAGACTTTACAAATTAACGTCCCGTTTAGCTCTTAATGCCCCTCTGGGTATCCTGACAACTGGCATGATGGTTGGCATGGGAGTGCAAAGTACAGACTAGTTATTTCCTCTCACACAGGACACGAATCACCTGACTGTCAGTTTATGACTGAAAATGTGAGGCAAAACAAGATGTAGCCCTGGTCCTACCTGAGGTCGTGCTGGAAGGAGCGCTGAGGCCTGAACTTAAGCCGGGAGTCGGAGTTAGTCCTGCAGGCTGAGAACTGAGCCCTGTGACCTGGGGAAGAGACCTGGACTGGGCCCCTACTCATATCAAAGACATCAAAGACCCATTAGAACATATAAAGAGCCGACAATAAGAAGAATCTCTGCTGCTGCTGCTACACTTGATTATTATTTAGTTTCCTTTCCATTCAAATCTTTGTTTGGATCTCGGGGAACACAATTAACAGTTATTTAACTAATCTTACGATTTTTACATGCGCTCATGCAGACGCTGCTGTGATACGACAGTCACATGACAAACCTGCTGCCTGCTGCCTGTTGTCTCCAGCCTGCAGCTGTCTCACTCTCCGGAGGTGAGACCTGCCATTGTAGTGCAGCTGGGCCTGAGCAGCAGAGGTCAGCTGCAGGTTACACACCTCACACAGCGAGTACGTCCCGCTCTGACCTGAAAAGAAAAGCAGGGACGAGAGGAGAAAACTACATCGTTTGCCTTGAGGTGCAGAGGTACACTGTGCTGCCGGTCACTTAACAAGTCAGTCACCTGAGGATGTAGCGTGCGGGACAGCGAGACTGATGGACGTAGGTGTGGGCGTGTCCATCAGCTCTTGACACATCCCTCCAAAGCCAAAGATGTGCCCACTGTCCAGGAACTGAGAGGGGCTGAGAGGAGTCTTCATCCCTGCAGACGAGAAGAGAGAGAAACACAAATTATTTAATTATTAGGAGATAATTCTCCCAAAAGTTGCATTAAGGTTTAAAATAACTAAACACCAAAGACATCTACTTTTTCATTTTAACTTGAATGAGCTTTGACACTTTGAATTGAAGAGCTGACCATCAGAAAAACCCTTATGATACAGGTTTTGTTGACCTGAACATGAGCATGTGCTATAAAATAATATATAAAACTATAAAACAGCGGTGCAAAACGGTTAGGGTTATTTTAATTTGCCTACATCAGGAGTCAGTGTGCCAGCTCCAAAGGTTTACCAGCTCTGTAAGGAGTCACTCTCAATTAAATAAGTTGCAAATCCACTCAGATGACCTTCAAAGAAACTGAAACTTGAATTTCCTAATCACACCAGTTAATATGTGTTACTAGAAGAGATTATCTTAAAGACACTAGCAAAGAAATAAAGAGAAACGTCACAAAATAACACTGAAGTGATTCAACATAGCAGCTCTGCCTGCAGCGCCAGCGTGAAGGTGACACCAAACATCGGGATGTCTTAAACAGGAAGACTCACTGAGGGACGGACGGGTGGACGGACAGACACGAGTGAGGCCTGAATGACACCGGAAACAAAGCGTGAAGCATCAAACGCTCACAGGGAAAGTGATGAAGTAATGACTAAGAGGAGAGAGAGGAAGCATGACATATGTGTGTGTGTAGGTCAAACCATGACTGTGTCCATCTGCTGTCCTGGCAGCGCTGCCAAGTCACATGACCTCCAATAAAACACACACACCCTCTCATTTAGTTTGGTTTACTGCCACAATGTACATTACTCATATAAATACAGGGACACGATCATTACGGCACTAACTCAAGGTCTACTTCCCTCTACTATCGATACTCGATTTCGCCCGTGTGCACAGCGGCACAAAATAACTCATTATGAGTGAAACTATAGTTTCTGCACATAAAAAACATAAAATTTTTACAAAAAAATGTGTGAAACAGTGCTGACAATCTTTCTTTCATGTGAATTTGTGACAGGTTACATTACACTCATATAGTCTGAGCCATTGTGAAGTTTAAATTACTGAAATCTGACTTAAATAATGTTAGGAAAGGTATTTGGTGTTTGCAGCTCGAGGAATAAAAGTAAAGGCCCTGCTCATCCCATTCCATTTTATTTATGTAGCGTGAAATCACAGCAGAAAGGGCCTCAAGTGGCTTTATATTTTAAGGTAAAACCATACAATAACACAGAGAAAACTCTACCAATCAAACAACCTCCTTTGAGCAAGCACTTGGTGAAAATGGCAGGGAAAAACTCCCTTTCAACAGGAAGAAACTGCTGTCAGAATCAAGCTGTTCTACTTCTTCTTTTTTCTCTAGTTTCAGTCACCTGCTGCTTTGCTCATCTGCCTCTCCTGTGACTAGAAGGCTTGTTCTTGAACCCCCTCCTCAACTTTTCAACTGCCTGCTTGTTGACTGTTCTGCATCCCAAAGTGAGGAGCTGGGTATGCTGCTCTGCCTTGGCTCATAAGTCTGTCTATTTGAGCCTTTTGGGTTCTTTTGCTTTGCCCATTTCAGCCTGCCATTGTGCCGTTAGCTCCATGGGATTTCTGTGAGGTTGGCCACTAGAACAGGTGTGGCCTGAGACTAGCTGGAGTGATCTCTGGTGGAAGACAGTTTTAGATCTAGCTCAGTCTGCATCGGCCAGGAGCGTAGCTTGAAACATCTCCCTTAGTTTTACTTTCCAGATTTTTCTTTGTTAATTCGTCATGCACAGTTTCCCTGTGTCTTGTTAGACACAGAGACTGAGGCTCACTGGTAATGCAGAATTTAGCGCTGTAAAGGTAAATAGAGACTAACACTCTAATGTGTAAGGCAGAGACACAAAACAACCCATGTCACGGTTCAGTTATCAGGAGACACTTCCTGTCTCGCTCCCTCTTCCAGCTGGTTGTTAGTGGTGGACTTTATGTTCTGCAGACAGCTGGTTAATCTGCCACTGTGATGAATTAGCTTCAAAAATGTGTGCGCGCGTGCACACACACACACACACACATACACACACAGAGCGAGAGAGCCAGCTCATGCTGACATCAGCTTCAGCAAGGGAAGGATTAAATATATCTGCTCCATTGAGCTGGGAGTTACACACACACTCTCACACACAGGTAACTACATGCACACATCTTCACTCTCACACACACAAACGCACAAAGTAAGACGCAGACAGAGAAAGACTAAGTCAGTGAACTGAGAGTTCAAGATCCAAATGAAATGTGTGTTTAGCTTCTCTGTTGTAGTGTGTG
Source organism: Simochromis diagramma (assembly GCF_900408965.1). Classification (NCBI taxonomy): domain Eukaryota; kingdom Metazoa; phylum Chordata; class Actinopteri; order Cichliformes; family Cichlidae; genus Simochromis; species Simochromis diagramma. Next base: position 6,525,744 of record NW_024387320.1, on the reverse strand, counting down.
TGTGTGTGTGTGTGTGTGTGTGTGTGTGTGTGTGTGTGTGTGTGTGTGTGTGTGTGTGTGTCTGTATGAGTCTAATCCAGGCTGACCAGGCAGTCAGTAATCAGAGAGGCCAGCTGTGGGTTATAATCTCATACATACATATGCACACACACAGACACACACACAGACACACACACTGACACCGGTCAAGCAACAATGTAATTCGTGACTGATGAGGAAAAGTAGAAATATGTTCAGGTAGAGCTTCTCACCAACCTGGAAAAGACTTCAAAGAAACACCTGACTGAGTTTCAGCCTCATCTGCATGTCCTTAATGTTGCGGTGAAATGCAGTCCATCATCTCTGTCAGTGTGTGAATCTCAGACTGTGACTGCTAAATCCAGAAGTGCAAGACCATAATGAATGTCGAGAACTGAATACTAAACTCAAAGATGGCACCTACTCATTTGAATTAAAAGTGTTCAGCTGATGGCAACCCCCCGCCTGCCCCCTCGCTTCCATACTGTGCAGCCCACTGAGCGTCACTGACCTAACAGACATCATAACACTCAGCCTTTAACTTTACATTGGGATGAAGCAGACCAAAGAAAGCTCCAGTTAGAGCTATAATACCGCTATGGATTAAAAAGATAGATACAAAAACATAATAATCAGCCTTCTTTGCAGTTGGAGGTGTCAACAGTTTTACACACCCTTTTTATAACAGTGCTCTATGGGAATAATGCCATTAAGGCCGCTGGGGCTTCTTCTATTCTACCAGTGGTCACACTTTTAACATGAGTGGCCACTGTTAGAAACATGAACAACTACCCCAAGTGACATTAATGAGAGCAAGTAGGTGTCTGTCTACACTAGTCATGCCAAGAAGCTAAATCCAGTCGGCCCTTAATAGCTTTTTAAAACACCCCTTTATGTTTAAATCTGGTTACAAGTAAAAGGTGACAATGTCATGATTGTGGCTGTGTGCAGGCTGGATGAGGACCCAATCGCAAACTCACGGAGGCAGGAATTAACTCAAACTTCACAGCTTTATTGCTGGACAGAAAAACCATACAAACTAAACTGGAAACTAAAACATGTTACACGGAAAAACACATGGCCATGGATGAGGGAGAACGCGACACAGAACTGAGGGAGACGCAGACATAAATACACAGAGGGTTAGCGAGGGAAGTGGGAGCACACGGGGAACACAGGTGACATTGATAATCATAACAAGACACGGCAGGAGTGAACGCAACACTGACGGGAGACGGGCAAAGTAAAACAGGAAGTACAGAGGTTCAGACAGGAGGAGAGAGCACGGGGAGAACACAGACATAACAGGCTGGGGAAAACATGGAATAAAACACGAGGAGAGACGAGGGCTCACAAATACACAGAGGGGCACACAAGGGGTAAGAGTCACAAGGGGAAAACACTTAGGGAACAACGTAACAGGGCAGCCCAGGAAGCATGGCCTAAATAAGGAACAAAATACAAAAATACATGAAACTAAGAATACTGGGCCAACATGGCCCAGGATCATGACAGACAAGTTACATTCTCAGGACGTGGAAAGATTCATAGAAAAGTCTAAAACTGGTTTGAATTGGAACGCTTCACCTCATCGATGTTTAAAAAAATGCAAATAAATGGTGTTGAGTTTTTTTGTTTCATTTGGTTGGGTATTTTTAATCAGTTTACTTCATGTAAACTGTCTTCTTTTTGTCCTGTGAAAAAATCAGTGCATCCCTCTCTAAAAAGAACATGACAGCACAGCTTAGGTTTGCAAAGTTGCATCTGAACAAACTAGAAACCTGAGGAACCAACTATCAAGTACGGTGGGGGAGGGGTGATGATTTGGTCTTGGACATCTTGCATACACTGAATCAGCTATGAACTCCTCTGGACATCAAAGTATTTGCAGTCAAATGTGACGCCATCTGTCCGACAACTAGAGCTCAAACAGGACAATGAATTCAAGAACACCAGCAAACAAAAGAATGGCTGAAAAGGAAAATATTCAAGGTGCTGCAATGGCCTGGTTAAAGTCCTGAAATCCTGTGGAAGGCCCTTAACAGAGCTGTGCATAAATAAAAGACAGCAAACCTCAATGAAGTGAAGCAACCTTATAAAGAAGAGTGGAATAAAAGTGCTCCACATAAATGTAAGAGACTAATAAAATCATACAGAAAACAATTACTTCAAGTTATTGCTGCTAATGTTGGTTCCACAAGCTACTAAATCAAGGACTTAGTTTTTCAGACAACTGCAACGAGTCTTCTGAAATCTTTTATTTTTGCATAACTGTATGTCTCGTTCTGTGATGCATGCTGACCTTATTTGTGCAAGCCTGACTGAGAAGACAAATTTCAAGCTATCATTTTTTTTCAAAAAATCTCTTCTCTGCTTATAACTAATGTCTTCTATAACCTTCAGCATCCTCTCAACAATGTTTTGGCGGGCTCACATAATAAGGTAAAGATTTTACAGAAAAAGACTCAACAAACTACTCAGAGCGTGAACTTACTGGCGACAATGGGAAGGGAAAACATCCTTTTCTTAAAATGCTTTTTCCCCCATCAGGGCATTTGATAAATCCCCCATGACAGAATAACTAAGCTGGCCTAGACTGCTCCATCCATGGACGTGTGAAGCTTGGTAAAAAAAAAAAGTCCTTGTTACTTTCTAGCTTAGCTAGCAAAGGTTTAGATGTCGATTCCTACTCTGTGTCAGCCATTCTTGCATCTTTCCCCTCATTCAAACTGTAACTCTTAAATTCTTCCCATCAATCCGATCCACAAACTAACGTGTAATATTAATGGATAATGGATTGGATTTATATAGCGCTTTTCAAGGCACCCAAAGCGCTATACAATTCCATTATTCATTCACTCTCACATTCACACACTGGTGGAGGCAAGCTACAGTTGTAGCCACAGCTGCCCTGGGACAGACTGACAGAAGCGAGGCTGCCATATCGCGCCATCGGCCCCTCTGGCCAACACCAGTAATATTCAGTACAATGGTGCCAAATGTAACATTACATCTAGTACAAAACGGTAAAATATTCAATAACACCCACATTCCATGGCTGCTGCTACCTACCAACAAGTGTAATAACCTTTTTAGCAGATTTGTATGTGTATTTATGAGTATTTATACTTTCATATTTGCTATTTTAATGTTATTATACTCACTATTTTGCTCACTATTTAAATTAACTATCTTATTATATTACGTGTTTATTGTATTATTTAATTCTGTGGAATTTAATTTAATTTCTGTGGAATTAAATAATACAGTAAGCAGTAAGAATGTATGGATGCTAATCTGCTGAGACATAAGCTCCGCTCCAATTTCACTGTACAATGCCCATGTACCTGTATCTGTATCTTTAACATGACGTCGCCTCTGCCTTCATTAAATAAATATTTCAAAGTCTATGTCTTGTTAAAAATTCTACATTCTGCATCAGTGTTTTTCTTTTATGCGAGCTGACATTTTTCAGGTCTAGCAAACTCACATCTCTCACAAACATCCATTTCAATGCATTTACAGTGAAGCTCTAGTCATTTTCATGCATGTACCTAAATAAACTTTGAAAAACAGCAGTCACCATTAAAATCATTTCCCACAAATTAAAAAAAAACAGTAATTCATTCCCTGATGGAGCTTATGAAGGAATGTTTGGATGTTGAAATGGGAAAACCGCATGCTGTCTATTTTTCATTTCAATTTTCCTCATGTGGGCCAGTCAGGGGTAACCAAAGGGCCGGATGTGGCCCGGAGGCCGTACAATGCCCAGGTCCTGCTCAAGCCACTGCCAGCTTCACTCAACATGTGCACTACTATTAATGTTAACTGACTATTGTTAGTTAAAAACCATTTATGTACAAAATGTATGTCAACTTTTCAGGAACCACCAGGCGTGTGTTATTGTTCAGTGGTGTATGAAATCTTTTATGAACCATTATTCTGGTCTGAAGAGTTTTTTTCAAACCAGAGATGCTTTTCAGCTTATGTGACAACATAATTGACGATACCAGTTCTCCCCAAGTTAAATCTTATATAATCTGATCTTGTCTTGCTCCCACGGTGTTTTTATTTCTGCGAGTGGACAAATGAGGAGCTCGTCTGAGTAGTGGAAAGCTCTGAATCCTGCTGGGGTTAAAGATAAAGAGGCGAGGGGCACCAATGTATGTCACTGTTCCCTGAAAGAGACACCGCATAGACACACGTGCGTGCACGCACACAGCGTAACCTCAGGGGAGGACAGGGAAAAGAAACTAATGGAGATCTGAAAAGACAGAGAGACATCGGAGAGTGGCTGTCTCTCACCCCGAGGCTTGGAACTGGTAATAACAGTGGTCAAAGACACACACAGTATACGAAGCGGTAGCCAGCAGCAGAAATGTTGAAACAAAGTACTAGATATAGTGTGATGTTTGTCCCTGAATTAATCTGAGATCCAACATCAGAACAAACTCGTTACAAATTTTGCATTTGTGAATATATAAATTGTATATTCTCACTGCAAAACAGTGTCACATTGTTTAAAAGTAAAACACATTCTTAACCACACGAGTAATTGCGTGCAGGCCGTATCTTCTTCTGCTGTAAGGTCGTGAAAAATGTCACTGTGACAAACTGTTGCCTCACTGCAGTTTCTGAGGCGATGCACACTGATACGTTACACATATTTTCACAGCTGTCTTTTGAAAGAGGTCAAATCAGAAAAAAATCTTTCCATTGCTATTTTTCACATATATTCTTGTTTTGTTGTGTTGAGGGGAGGAGGGGTCAGCACTGGACGAATCAGTCTAACCAAACAGTTTCCATATAAATGTTTTAATATCTGCTTAGTCTTTCTTTCTTTCTTTCTTTCATTTGCACACAGAGAGCTTTCTTGAAGGCTGCGATTTCCCTCCAGCAGAATGTACAAGGTCAACTCTCAGCAAACTAATTCATGTCTAACCTCAAAACCAAAAGTGGAATAGCTCTGACCTGAAACTACAAGCTAAACACTGCCTTTATGGAGGTTATTGTGGGGAAGAGCTACCAGAAAGGCTCAATTCAGGCCTAATTTTTCTGTTCGAAGCTGTAACACAGCTAGGGACCAACTCACAAAACCACTGTAACAATGTTTAATGATTCCAGTTGTCAACACGTAAAATACAAAAGCCGGTTCTACTGCATCTGGTTTGTTTTAAATCTATTTTTAAAGGTTTAAAAGTTCAGTTCATTCATGTGTAAAACCACGACAGTTCCTAACCTAATCAACCAAGCATAATAATAAAACACTGTAATGCACGAAAGAGCAATCTGACTGAAAGCATCATCACAAGTCAGTTCTGTAACAGTATTACATTATAATTAAAAAAAACATTATAATGTTACATCATGTTAGCTTCTAAAGGGATTAAACAGGCAAAAGTTTCTATATCATCCAAAAAATAACTGAAATAAACAGATTTTCAGCCTCAATCTTTCATGAGTAAGACAAGCGTTATCGTGACACTAGAATTTTAGAAGGAGTGAAAACAACTGCTAAATTAAATACCATGCAAATGAGAATCTAATCCACTAATAATGTCAGCATTTTGGCATACTGATGTTTTTTTACATGCTCTCACTGAGACTCACTGTGCTTTCATTGTATCTGCTTATTTTGTTGCATTTTTTAGAATCTTGCTGTTCTGAACATGCATTGTTTCTGTTTTTATTATACACTGTACAATCCTTTCATTCACAAAGATAGTGACCTGCTCTCAAAAATAATCCTTAAAATTCATAAACGTCAAGCGATAATTTTGAGTAAAATGCAGCAGAAATATAGAAAATCAAAGGTTTGCTTATTGAAATAATGAATCATCAAATAAAATATGCTTAGTACAAAGTGAATTTATACCAACCAAGTATATTTCATTTGACCAGATTCGGTTGCATTGTACTTATGTAACAAATTTATGTGCAAAACCTACATGTATTCAAATTACTCGATATGTCCAGCCAAATACTCCCCTAAAAGTCTTGTTTTAAGGTCGACACAAGAAGTGCAATAGTGCTACATGTTTGCTAAAATGCTACAAGCTATGCAGAAGTGACTTATGTCAGCCTTACACCTTCAGTTTCCAAACAATTCCAGTCTCACAGGCAATTACTGAGAGTCACAGTAAACTCGTGAAACTGGCATGCTGTTTTCAATTTAATCATTTAGTGTACGGTGGCCAGAAAACTTCGAACTTACAAGAAAATCCAGAATGTTTAACAGCTTAAGATCAATCACATACAGGAAGACATCAGTCAAATGTTGCACCAAGCCCCTACTTCCACTTCAGTCTTCAATATTTGTTCTTGTAAATTTATATCTGGGACATGATGGGAAATAGTCTCAAAAGAAATCTAGTTCCAGTTTTGCAAATCAAAAGCCTCAAAGTTCTCCAGTCTTTGAATAAAAGGTGGTGCACTGCCAGATTGTTTTCATTGTCTTCTAGTTTATGTTGAGCATCAGCCTTACCCCTTCTTCAGACTAGCTCCAAGATTTATGGCTTACTGTAGCAAGAAGAAAGCTTAAGCCTGGATGCTGGAGCTGGCATTCAGTGCAGGAATTAGCCAAATACCACATCCATATCTGTATATGAACAGCATTTCACATAAAGCCACACACAGCACTACCAGGGGGATGAGATCACATTCGTGTTCAGGCTAAAGTGAATCTGAAGAGCTGCAGGGGGCCGAAACCTGAACGCACCGTGAGGACACACGAGGTGATTCCCACTCTCGTGCTGATTGACTTGAAAATAACTCAAAAATTAAAGCTTCGAATCCATACGCCCCGTAAAAAAGTGAATAGAAACTCCTGCTTATGGAGCTACATGTCTCACCAGTTGTTCTTAATCATCCACTGGAAAATGTTGTTATGAGCAATTCTTACCGGAGTTTAATCACACTGTTTTTGCACTGTAGCCTCTTACTTTAACATATTCTGCTGAGCTCGGCTTGTTATTTAAGGTCTGTGAAGGATTATTATAAAATAAAATCCCTCTGTGGACATTAGTAAAAATATAATAATTGTTATTTCTCAGAATCGTTTTTCATGAGGCCACAGCAGACTTGTAATATAATAAATGTTGGAAGAGCAGAAATCACATGAAATGCACTCTTATTTAAACAAAACGGCTGCTCTTTTTGTTTTTACACATCATTATAGGAAAGTTAAGTTGTTGCCCATAGCGAAAGCCCATTGCTCATTAGGAAAATGAAGTTCTTCCATCCTTAGAGTTGTGAGGAAGAGACACAAACAAGGGAATTAAGGAGTCACGGCAGCCCAATGAAAAGCTCCAACAGGTGGAATGACACGTTTGCAGACAGTGCAGACTTCTGTGTGACTGTTTTGCGGTTGTCAGAGAAACGCTGTGCTGTAAAAACACCGCCGGTGATGTCACTGTGGTCAGTCCTCACACGCACAGAGTTGTTTTTCCATCACATTAGAGGACATCGTGCAGACTGACATTCATTTCCTGTAGACTTTCCCTAATCCTTAACTTAAGTCTTCCCCTATGAAATGTAATGATTTATGTAGACTTGTTTTCTGCCCACAGTGTGACCGTGCAAACAGATTTAGGTCCTCACTTCATGAGTGATACAAGCACTCACATGAATGACTGCCTGCAGGCACACTGTCCTCTGCCCAAATGCTCAATTTTCTGTCCGTGTTGTCTCTAAAACCTCTCTCTTTGTCCTACATTAAAAAAAAGATAAAATTTTCTTTATTCACGTCACTGTCAAAAGGGGAGCTACTGTTTGCCTCTCAGCAGGTTTAGATTAATAAACACACAGTTTTAAAACTATTTATGCCATTGCTATTTTCTGGCAATCTTCAAAGCACACTAAACGCCTCGCAATGTAAGTATTCAAACTTTTTTTTTACCACAAAAGTTCATTTTTTCCAGTGGATAAGCATTTGAATGAATACACAGCATCACGGCAACCTCCTGAAGCAAACCGCATTTGCAAACTGCTTGACTAATCTAAACATCATGAAGTACATATGGAGCACAAAGCTAGTGTCCGGTTTGCTTTTGAAACTCGAGCACAGTCGGTGCGCACGGCGTCAGATTTTGCACGTGGGCGTCTGCAGAGATCAAATAAACAACATGCAGACATCTTCAGATGTGAAAATCATGGATTGGTGGAAAAAAAAATCACAGACACATTTTTGAGTCATTATTTTTGATGGAGGTCCAGATATAACCCAACCACATAGAAACCAACACACACAAAAATAATTTTAAAAATTTGATTTTAATATGAAACACCAGCAGTCGTGATGTGACAGAAACTAAGGCCTGAGTCACACAAGCCTGCAACAGGTGAGTGAGTGGTACCAAAGACGTATGAAGTGCTGCACTGAAAACCTCCATGTAATTGCTTTGGTCACAAGCAGATTGCCACAGTTGCCAGTACTTTGCATGTAAGTTACTGACTAGTTTGCAAACACTCTGAAAGTACATGCCAAGAGCAAAAAAAAAAAGGTCAACTGAGGGTTATTTTAATGGACAATCGTCCATTTAAGCATATTTATGTTGCACAGCTGACATGTCATCAGATATCACCAGTTCTCTTTTGATAAGTTAAGAGACAGCCCCAATAGAAGTATTGTTTTATACTGGCAGCGTTGTGGCTGAGGCTGAGACCATTCTTTGGTAATGAATATTTTTTCTTAAGGTGAACAATCTCCGTTTTGGGTTTGTGGAGCTCTTTTTCTAGTAAATGGTGAGTATTTCCAGACAAGTCAGCATCTTCCATGCAAACCACTGGTGATCAGAGCAATCATAAACAGTTTTTTGGTGCTGCACCTTCATTGCAACCAATTTCACTCAGCAACCTTCCAGCAACCACTCGTCAGCTGGTCTGACTGGAGATTTTCCAGGCCAGCCACTCTCCAGTGAAAAAGGACTAAAGCAGCTCACAGTAGCAGGCAAGAGTCTTGCACTGCAGGACCGCTGTCACTGATGTGAGAGTGTGTGTGAAAGGGTGAATGAGCAGAAAAGTGTTCGAGTAAAAACATAACCTGTGCATGTGTAGGTCACATCTGTTAATCTATTTTATCACATCCCCTTTTCAGATTAATAAGGGAGACCACATTAAAAGGTCATTATGATAACTGCCTTAATTAATCTGATTATTTCTTATAGTTATTATTGATTTATTAACTGTTTCTCTCATTGTGAACTCAGACTGTTTTCAGGGATTTTATTTGGCTCATGTTTAGATTCAGGGTGTGTTTGTATGAATTTTAATCCTCTCATGTTTATGCCTGAGATGATATTGTACAGATTAAACACATACGTATTTATAACAGGAGGCGCAGCGAGATTGTTTTATACGTCCAACCTTCACTTCAGGGCAATGTGACTTCAGCTCTGTCTTTAAATAGCTGCTCTGCTCCATCAGGACCTGACACTAACTGCTCAAGGTGAACCTCCAGTTCCACACTAAAATCCAGGACTGCACTGCTAGCACTGACTGCTACTGCTAACAAAGGCACCCGAGACCCCAGGGGCCCCAACACTAATGAACCGCCTTCCTGTCCCCTTCAGCCACAGGCAGACTTAGAGGAAGAAATATACTGTGAAATCATTAGACCCATCAACACAGTTATGAACATTAATCAGTTGAAATTAAATGTTTTATGTTGTAAAGCTCACATTCTGAGGTGAAAAAAGAAAAACAGCACCACCGTAGACTAGTTTCTCTTAAAGGTGTTGTTCTTGTTTTTCTGTCTCAAAAACTCCCCACTAGGCTAATTTTAGGATATGATACTCATTTAGTTGAGGTCTTTTAATGACATGTACATTAATTATTTACAGATAAAAGTATCTGTAAATGTTATTTTTTTCATATTCTGTTTTTCACCTCCCAAAAAAAGGAAACCTCAGGGTCAATGAGATAAACCAGATGTTCCTCTATTACAGACTGTTGGGGATTACCACCAACAATCACACACAAACACCCACGCAGACACACACACAGATAAACACACTATTGAATGTAGGTTACCCAGCAGGCTGTGCAGGATTTGGTGGGACATGATTGGTTGAGCCAGACAGAGATTGTGGGCCTGGGATTATAATCCAAAGATAAGTGTGTGTATGTGTGCGTGTGTGCATGTCTGCAGTTGTAGCTCATTTAGTATAATCTGTAGTCTAATAATAGAGATTACCACTTGCACTCTTCTGAGCATCTACTGACAGTCGTCTCACTCGACTGGCTGTTCCTCACAAAAAAAACTCCTCTGACCTCTCTGTGAGTGTGTGTGAGCACTTCAGAATATCATTGCTGTCCACTGATGGTAGTATACACCAATTATATACTACTGTTGGTAGTATACACCAATTATATACCACTGATGGTAGAATACACCAATTATATACCACTGATGGTAGTACACACCAATTATATACCACTGATGGTAGTATGCACCAATTATATACCACTGATGGTGGTGTACACCAATTATATACTACTGATGGTAGTATGCACCAATTATATACCACTGATGGTAGTATGCACCAATTATATACCACTGATGGTGGTGTACACCAATTATATACCACTGTTGGTAGTACATACCAATTATTAGTCCTCCACAGTCTGGACTCTCTGCTCAGTTTAGCTACAGTTCCCCCGCTGTTCTGCACGGCCACCAACGCGCCCAGCTCTCCAAATCTAAATCATCACTAAGTGCTTAGAGCGACTGGTCCTAGCACACTTCAAATCCTGTCTCCCCCCCACCCTGGACCCCCACCAATTCGCATACCGCCAGAACAGAAGCACAGAGGATGCAGTCTCCATCGCACTGCACTCTGTCCTCTCACACCTGGACAACAACAACACCTACGCCAGAATGCTGTTTATAGACTTCAGTTCAGCATTCAATACAATCCACCCCTCACAACTCATCAGGAAACTGACAGACCTGGGCATCAGTTCCCTCATCTGCAAATGGTTACTGGACTTCCTGACCAACCGCCCCCAACATGTCCGGCTGGATAACCACTGCTCATCTACCATCACAATGAACACCGGTGTACCACAAGGCTGTGTGATGAGCCCTTTCCTCTACTCCCTCTTCACCCACGACTGCAGACCTGCTGATGGTTCCAACACCATCATTAAGTTTGCAGATGACACCACGGTGATTGGCCTCATCAGTGACAACGATGAGGCCGCCTACAGGGAGGAGGTGGATCGTCTGGCTGAGTGGTGCGACAGAAACAACCTGCTGCTTAACACCGAGAAGACCAAGGAGCTCATCGTGGACTACAGGAGGAATGCTGACCCACATCTACCCATCCACATTAAGGGGACGGCTGTGGAGCGTGTGAGCAGCTTCAAGTTCCTGGGAGTCCACATCTCCGAGGATCTCACCTGGACGACCAACTGCTCCAAGCTGGTCAAGAAGGCTCACCAGCGCCTCTTCTTCTTGAGGACTCTGAGGAAGAACCACCTGTCCTCAGACATCCTGGTGAACTTCTATCGCTGCACCATCGAGAGCATCCTGACCAACTGTATAACAGTCTGGTACGGGAACTGCTCTGCCTCGGACCGGAAGGCGTTGCAGAGGGTCGTGAAAACTGCCCAGCGCATCGCCGGAGCACCACTTCCTGCCATAAAAGACATCTACAGGAAGCGGTGTCTGAAAAGGGCTGGGAAAATCATCAAAGACCCCAGTCACCCATCACATGGACTCTTCACCCTCCTGCCCTCTGGGAGGCGCTACAGGAGCCTCCGGACTAAGACCACCAGGTACCGGAACAGCTTCTTCCCCACAGCTGTCAGACTCCTGAACTCTGCCTCCTGACATCTGACCCACGTTAAACTCATGGACTGAACATACACACAATCACAATGGACAACTGTACCCTCAAACACACAATAATAACATGGACTGAACCACCACTCACAACCACTAGCACTTTATATAGCCTCTGTAGAAACTATCTACACCCTCACTTATCTTAACTGCACTACTGTATAGCTCTGTGTAAATAATCATTCTGTACATTCGATAATCTTTAATCCTACAACTGTTTACAACTTGCATAGTTCCCATTTCTGTATAGCTGTATATCTCAGATTCTGTAAAGTTATTTATTTCATATTCTGTATAGTTTTTCATATTTATATCCTGTTCATAGCCTGTACATAGCTTGTACTCACTACAGCCTGTACATACTTATAGTTATAGAATATTCACAACATACTTCATACCGTGTACATTATAACATTCCATAATAGACCCATTTCTGTAATATACTCACATATCTATATTATTGCTAATATATATTGTAATATATCTATATCACTAAAGCACTTCTGGATGGATGCAAACTGCATTTCGTTGCCCTGTACCTGTGCATGTGCAATGACAATAAAGTTGAATTCTATTCTATTCTATCTCATGGCTCAATATTCTATCTGCATCCCCTTCAGTCTAGAGTAATCATCCCCTTTATTGAACCACAGTCCGCTAGTTAGTTAATGATAACAGGCTAATGTTATGTTAGCATTAACTAATATTAGTGTAATGTGGCTATTAGGTAATTGCTAATGATTAAATGGTTAATGGTAACATGTGCACTGGCCAGGTTCATGTTTATAACTGCTTAATACTTCAGTGTTGTTGAAACTGGATCAACTCTGATCTTTAATCAACTCTGAAATTCCTCCTAAAGTGTTGTTTAGCATTATGAACATTAACTACTTCAGCTGTTGGTGAGGGGAAGAGCCGTCTGTCTGACTGTTTGCGGTGGTGCTTTGTGAATTTGTGAGTCAGCTGGAGGAAGCATAGATGGCTTCCTCCTGTCAATACTGTCGGAAATGTCTGTCTTGTGTAATGTGAAATGTGTATCTTAAATTAACATTAATTTCAGCATCAATTAATATCTGAGTATGAATTTTCTTTATAACCCATGTATCTACAGAACTTCAACAAAAATGGGGCATCCAATGTGGAGACAGCTGCAACTGTCTCCACATTCTACCACTGATGGTAGAATACAGAAGTTACAGAAGTTACAGGTTGTAACTTCTGCTACTAGAAAAGAGAGAAGAGCTAGCAGAGAGAGACTGTATTAGCAGTCCTACAGCCTACTGTACCTCAGCTTATTGGATTTCAGAAAATAATTCTGATAGTTTTGATATCAAAGTTAAGGTTACACGTTCTTTATTTGTCGTTGTCAATCATCATGAAGAAACATGACAGAATGAAATAACGCAAAACGTGAAACAGCCTCTTCCCCTGGAATAACATGTGTCTTAAACCAGATGAGCTACTATGTCTGGTTGTCATTTTACTCTGTTAATCAGTGTTGTGCCTCCTTGCAAATTCAGCCTAGTAAATAATTAATTTGCAAAGCACACCAAAGTGGGGCCCTCCACAGGTTACACCGCCAATCTTCAGTCACCGGACTCCCAGTGGAAATGTCTAAGATATCAACCAGCCAAAATGTGCATCAGTTTTATTCACAGTAACAGAAGCTAAGGACTCAAAGTTGAGGCCAGAAAAAAGCATCTACTTTGCCCAATAGATGAGAAGATGACTATGGCATCATTTCTTTCTCAACATGCTGACTCATCAAACATTCAACAGTTGTTCCACTTAACTAATGGAGGAAGAAACACAAGACAAAAGCAGAAACGCACACCTTGGCAGACAGTTTAAGTTTCTCCTCTTCTAAAGGTATTTCAGACAGCGCGTTGAAGTTTAGAGCAGACTGAATGACATCACAGAGGAGAGGATGTTAAGTGTGAAAATGTGCCACCTTTTCTATAAACGGAACACCCGTCACCTTCATGTTGAGGACATTGTGACTTTGTGTTTTATGGTGTTAACTTTACTGATGTTTTCCTGTTGACACACACAGTCGTCATGACTGAGTGGCAGGTATTTCAACACAGGACCAGTCAAGTCACTAAACAAATCTTTACTCTTTCTGTTTTTGGTGCATGTTACTTGCTAAACATGCAACTTTAACGGCCAAAAAGGAGCAATGAATCTCCTAACAGGCACTGTGTGCGTAAAGCTTGGTATAGCTCATGTCTTTGTGCCAAGGAGCTTAACACACGTCCAGAAACCTCTACTGCCATACTGCCGCATTGGGTGACATGCTCTTTCATTAGACTGAACAAACACAGCTTCACTCAGTACACACCATCCCTCTGTCTTAGGGGTCAGAGGATTAAACAGTCTCTACAGTATAAAATGTGGATTATTCTATTGCTCAAGAGGGTTTCCAGCAAATGCGATAATTAGCTCTGTGTCATTACTGAGCCTCCTCAGAAAAATGTGTAATCTATAAAGGAAACATTGGACTTGAAGCAGAGGTCCAGGGGTTTTACTAGATTTTTTAAATTTATAGTAGTGAAATAACAGAGTAGGTTAAACCTGTTTAAAATATGTGATTAACAGCAGACTACCGTTATTTCTACACACACACAAAAGCAGGGGCAGAATTCAAAAAGGAAAGAAGTTCGAATCTACTATGTTTCCTCCCTGTCCGCTGATAAATGCATAAACAGAGTTTGAATGGTGGATCAGATTGGGGAAGTTGCAGAAACAGTGTAACACACTGTCTCTTGAGTGTCAGAAGCATTGGTTTTGGATTTTAAGAGTTGTTGACAGTAATAATAAAGCAGAATAACATATTTATCCTTCACCACGCCAGCTTCCTGAACACATTCTCCATAATCGCTTTTTTAAAATGTGAAGGTATCAAACCACAGACCATAGTTTTCATCAACATGTACAGTAGTGTGCAAAAGTCTTAGGCTAACCTTCTTTTCTTTATATTATTTGGTATGACCACGTTTTCTTCATTACAGTCTGAACTCTTTTAGCCAATCTTTCTTTTAATTTCTTCCTGAAGGACTTGTTGGATGTTGGCTGCCTTTTGTTCTGTTCTCTGTCAAAAAAATCCCACACTGCTTTAATAGTGTTGAGGTCCAGGCTCTGGGGAGGCCAGTCCATTACTGACAGTGGTCCATTGTGTGTTTTCCGATCCAGGTATGCTTTTACTACATTGTCAGTGTGTTTGGGATCATCGTCATGCTGAAAAATTAATCTAGATGTTCTCCAGATGGTCCTGTATGGTGAATCAAAATCAGTATTTACAGATTGATTGCTACCACTTTTGTCAAGATCCACAGCACTGACTGAAATGCAGCTCCAAACCAGAGATCTGTATTCTGCGTTTTTCTATCCAGGTATATTCTTACTGGATTTTCAGTGTGTTTATAATCATTGTCAAGCTGAAAAATGAAGTTGTTACCAATACGAATTCTTTCTGTATACAAAATTTCATTAATTTTGACACGGCTCCCGCTCCCCTCTACATATTAATGACAATTTGAACAAACAATTTCAAATTTGGATTTATCACGGTATGATACTTGTTGGCACAGATTTTCAGTCCAGTTCTTGTGTAATTTGGCCTATCTCAGCCGTTTCTCCCTGTTTCCCTTCCGTAAGAATGACCATTTGTATTGAGGCTTCAGTGAACACCTGATGGATTAATTGAGGGCCCATTATTCATCTAACAGGTTCTGTGTCAGGTCTTTGATGGAACACGACTACCCGATGCTGTTCATCTGCTAGTTTTTAGGCCCGCACATGTTCATTTGTCCTCCACTTGTCCAGTTTCCTCAAATCCTTTGAGAACACACTGCACACCATATTGGGATACGCCAAGGTTTCAGCTAATTGTGCTTTCAAAATCATCATACAATTTTATGCCAGTTACTTGTGTTATCTTTGGATAACTCATTACTCATAAATACTACTATAGAAATGGGAACAAACTCTGAGTTTTAGTGACAGGCTGCTAGCAACAGAGTGCCTCATGATAAGATTTCAGATTGGTTCTTTGATTAGTTGTCTGTGTAGTGTAGACACGACACTGGCTTATCTCTTGGTTTAGGTGCCCTTTTCACGCTTGAATGACTCATAGATCAATGTAAAGTTGCTTGTTAAAAATCATCTTAAAATATTGGAATAAAAACTTTGAAAGACCCTCAGAAAACCTGGAGAAGTATTGCTCAAGACTACTTTAAAAATCACAACAAAATCTGGCTGCTGGGAAGCTAAATATAAAGACATCCAGGGTCACTCCATACTTTTGCACAATGCTGTAGCTATACTGATTCTCTCACATGGCCCTATGATCAGCAAAACAGCAATTTCAAGTCTGAATGCAGCAGAACAGAAGTTACTATCTGTACGTTAACAAGAAGAACTTGTGGGATCAATTCAATAGTTTCTGCTCTTTTAATTATATGGTGATAAAAATATAAGAACATGTCAATGACAAGTATTAAATTGCGAGATCAGCTATATATTAAAAAATGATTTCTGAGATGAGCATGAGAGAAGGCAAGCTTTAAAGAGATGACATATGAGTATCCATCAATATCTTTTCACCACCTGCAATTTGCCATTTTACAAAACATTATATGCCCGACCGCCTCAAGGACAGTGACTTCCTGAAGTGTCCTCTGGTTGTCTCTGAGCTTATAAGCAGTTCAATGAATAATCCTTCCATAAAAGGATTGTCAGAATTGCACAGGAAACAATGATACAATATGTTACCCTATTAGATTTCATGATTTTGTGTATGCGAAAGGCATTCTTGCAGTCTTTTCCCCTGAATGCTAATCACATGATATTCAGCATACAAACAAGGTCTTCCGTCCTGCACATTGCACCTGACCAACCCAGACCAAAAGATAATATGTTTTTCTTATTGTTTCAGCTGTTTCAGAGCACAAAAATCCCGAACATGGATGATAATTTCAGAACCAACTGGATTAGTGTGGACGTGGTCCGAGTGTCTGTCTGACAGGTGGAACTCCTGACAACTTTCCACAGTCTCTCAACTGATGACACAGCGTGTGAGAGTGTATTGTGCAGTGTGACCTTCAAAATCTCAGTGTGTTTGTGTGTGTGTGTGTTTGTGTGTGTGCGTTTGTGATACCTCAGAGACATGAGTCGCACGGAAACACTTCATCACTGCCATCCTATTTACATGCACACACTTTTTCCTTTCAAACACGCACCCACATGTACAGCCAACTTTTCCTTCATACGCTTCCGTTCTTTTTACACAGTGACACATATACACAATTGTGTATGTGTCAATTGTGTTTCTGATAATAATCACCCAATCACATTTCATTACTGTCAACATTTACTTTTTGTCACATGACAGAAATTTAATTAAAACTTCCTGAAACAACCTGGAAGCAGCTGCAAACACACACACATACACAGGTAACGCCATAAATCACAGCAGACAGAATGGGAGTAATGAGGTGGCTAGCTGTTAGTGCTATGCACTGTAGGAAGCATGTAGCTAAATACTCCACATACCCTCGTAGTCACTGCTAAAGTCACAGAACACCGCATGCGAGGGTCAACACAGTAGGACTGCTTCACACTGTTGTCAGGGCAAACAATGTGTATGTGCTTCAGCATTATCTGAAACATTCGCTTATCAAAACTACCAAGCGAACACTACTTACTCTGAGTCTTATTTCAGTTGTATCAGCAGTAATGTCATGACTGCACTGATGCAGCTACATTTATTTAAAGGAATAATCTGACATTTTGGAAGTGCCTTTCTTGCTGTGAGTTGAGAGAATGCTACTCTGGTGTGTTACAAGATTAGCTACAAAATATAGCTTCTCTGTCTAAAAAAAAAAGAAACTCAGCAAATCTGGAAGAATGGGCCAGCAGGGGACAACTAATGTGATTATGAAAAAACTTCCAGCTCTATCAAAGGGAAAACAGCCCTCAGCTCCCTTCTTCTGTGACCTCATTAAATATTTTCCTGATGACTTTATGGTCTCAATTACTAATTTCAGATCATTCTGAATTAAGGCTAAAATTAAATAATTCAATTTAATTTTATTATACAGTGTATTATTCAGTTCACAACAGTTACATAAAGGTGCTTTATATTGTACGGTAAAGACTCAATAACTTAGAAAGAAACCCCAAAAAATCAAGGAGCTAGCTCTTGGTAACAGCGGTGAGCAAAAACTAAATTTTAACAGGAAGATACCTGCAGCCGAACCAAGCTTAGGGAAGGACAGCCATCTGCCACAACCAAATGGGTGTGAGGGGAAAGATTAGAATGATCACGTCTGAACTGAGCACTAAATCAGAGAAAAAGTCTGTGAAATCATAAAGAGTTTCTAAGCAAGGGTCAGTTAGATGATAAATAACAACAGCTAAAACAGTTTTTTGACTTTTCCAATTAGGGTGGATACGGCTAAGAGAAAGGCTTTCAAATTAATTGGAACTCTGTTTGTGCCTATAGTTGATTATTAAGCTAGAAGGAAATAATGCTGCCACTCCTCCTCCTCAGCCTATGCTTCTGACAGTAAATATGACCAAGTGGTGCTGATTCCTTTAAACTAATATCTTATATTTTTCTTTCTTCATGATTTTTTATACTTACATTTTTTTTTTTTATTGCTGAACATGATGTCTATAGGAATGAGGTTTGTGGGGGAAGAAGGCGAAAAATACAGAGAGACATGTGAGACTGCAATTCCCCATCCTGGTTCCAACTCTGGATACTGACATGTTGGGTTGTTTAATATACTTGGGCAAATATCTAGAAAGGAAACCTGTCATTTTTTGTAACAAAGCTCATTAGAGTAAGATTATCCAGGGTGAGCTCATCTCTCAGCCTCTGAGAGACATAACATCCGTATATTAAAGACAAGGCTTTTAAGGCGGATGCGCATTAAACCTGTAATGTTTTTAATAATCACAGGGGCGATAACTGTGGTTGTAAAAAACACTTGTAGTTCTATAGAAGACAGCGGAGAAACAGCCCTCCAACTGATCTCTGTAAAACATTTTCTATTGGCTCAGTCACTCATTTTAGGTCATACTAAGAAAAAGATTAAAGTCCCCTAACAACTGAATCAAGAAGAACATCTGGCATTAAATTAAATCAAACACACAAAGCTATACGCTGTAGTGACCCCTTGTGACAAATGACCAGTTTTATTGTACTCAAAAATAATACAAAAGTCCATTGTGTAAGTTTATTTATGGTGAACTGTGATTTCACACTCTTGTCTGTTCTTTTCTCATCAAATGTGGTTTCAAAACATCAAGATGGCAACGGTAAAAAACCTCATCTCGAGACTTCGAAATGGGACCTCACAAATAAGTGGATGACTTCATGGTAGCTACTTCCACTTTGTATACCGCCTATGTACAACACTAAACTAATTTTTAAGTTTTAAATATTTAGAGTTGAGGCTTATTATTTGATTTCACAAATCACTGGGTGGCCACTTATACTGTCTATGGTTGAAAATGGTTAGCTTAGCTTGTCATAAACACTGCAATCTCCAGCTACTCTGACATGTGACATTATGTCATGTTGTTTTTGCTGCTGTATAGAATAAAGACAGAATTACATGTTCACAAGCTTTCAGATGTTGGTTAGCGGATTTAGGATGTTAGGCCAGCTGTTTTTATCTATTAAGGTAAGCTGGCTGGCTGCAGGCTTCGATTTAATATGATATAGAGGGGGATACTGACATTCTCAGCAACAGTTTCATCCCCACCTCATATTAAATAATTAATCCACACGTAATGTGATCTTAATTAAATATTGATGTAAAATCTCTGCTCTAACTGAAAAAAGAGTACGTTGTTACAGTGAGGACATTACACCTGTCTGCTGCCAATCAACACACACACACACACATATAGAATAAAACTACAATAGATTTTGTACAGAAAGAACAGTTTGTGCTTACATCACTATGTGCGTGCGTGTGTGTGCGCTCTCTGCAGGTTTCTAAACTAATCTGTCCTGACGTAACAACATGCTGCTTCTCAATCTGCCCACTGCTGGAGTCCTGGCAGACGGACACACAAACGCAGTGTTTAGTAATGTAGTCATGCTCTATAAATAGGTAAAAATTGATTTGTGTGGAGGAGAAGTGTGTGTCTTACAGTAGGATAAATCTACATTTACTGTACAACTGGACAAAAGAAACCAACAATCCAGGCAGTCTGATGGTTAACAGCCCATCCTGATGACCCTTCAGCAGCTTAATACAGTCTACATTTTTTTAAAGACATATGCCTCTTCATCTGTTTGAGAGTATCTTGGGTTTAGTCCCAAGGATAAAGGTCAGACAGCCAACATGAACATTTTGCCAGTTTGTCTGTCCACCGCCACCTGAACATCGTACCTATTAACTCAGTATTCTGCATGGTGTTGTCAGCCACAGAAACAGCTCTCATCATTGGTTATCAGACAGAACTGTCATCTCATTAACTTTGGAAATGTACTCGATACAATCCTGTAGAAGACTAAGCACACCTTATGACTCATATAACACCATTAGCAACAATAACTTGAACTTGATTCTTTTCTTTTTCAGCCATTTTGTTGTGGATTTGCAATGTGCCAGGGATCATTGTTGTGTTGCGTGACCCAGTTTTGGCCGAGCTTTAGCTGTCGGACACATGGCCACACATTTGACTCTTTGTTATGTAGTGGAGTTTATGGTCGATGAAATGGCTGCAAGGTTCCCCATCTTCTGGCAGCCCTCTGGCAAAATGCTAACTCTTGGGTTTTTTGCAATTTCTCTGAGCGTTGTACAATCTTTACCTGGGCGGAATTTGCTGGGATGTCACTTCTGGTAGGACCAGAAACTCTCTGACTGCTACTTCCTCTCAAGGCGTATGGGATCAGTAAGGATGTACTTAGTTTTTCCCAGGACTGCCCAGAGTATTGAGAAAACGTTCTGTTTCACATGACTGTATTTTAAGATGTTTATAGCAGCTAGTCTTTTAGCTAATTAAACTTTAAACTTTTAAAATATACCAAACAACGTCTTGATGCATGCACAATCATCCAGGTAAGTAAATCTCTAAAAGTTGATTCTGTTCATCTGGACGTAGTGTTTTGTGGGAGAAACATTTCGTCACTCATCCAAGTGACTTCTTCAGTCTCAGCTGACTGCAGGTTTCCCCAATCTTATTGTAAGATGGTGACAGATGTACCCTTAGGCCCCCTCCTCGATTCAGAGATGGTCTTTCCCTTTTCACATAAATGGCCTCCTTGACTCCGCGCTCAAACCAGCGTTTCTCCCTGTCCAAGATGTGTACATCCTCATCATTGAAAGAGTGTCCACTGGCCTGTAGGTGTGAATAGACTGCAGAGTCCTGGCCTGACGAGGTAGCTATTCTGTGTTGTGCCATCCGCTTCGCCAGAGGTTGTTTGGTTTCCCCGATGTATAAATCCTGGCAATCCTCCTGGCACTTAACAGCATACACTATGTTACTCTGTTTGTGTCGGGGGACCTGATCCTTGGGTGGACCAATTTTTGGCGCAACGTGTTTTGGGGTTTAAAAGCCACAGAGACTCGGTGTTTAGAAAAAATGCGTCTCAACTGCTCCGATACTCCTGACACATATGGGATCACTACAGGTTTTCGCTTGGGCAGCGGTTGTCCTTCTCTCCTGGATCGGCTGGAGCTTTCTTTAGGTGCCTTTCCAGCTTTGACAAAAGTCCAGCTGGGATAACCACATTTACTCAGGGCCTTCTTGATGTGCTGTTCTTCTGCCTCCCTGGCCGCTGCGTCAGTGGGGATGGTGTTCGCTCTGTGTTGTAGCGTCCTGATGACACCCAGTTTGTGCTCCAGTGGATGATGAGAGTCAAACCTTAAATACTGATCCGTATGCGTAGGTTTACGGTACACGTCAGCTTTTAGATGTCCCCCATTACTGATGTAAACCTCACAGTCTAAGAAGGCTAACCTGCCACTTTTCATATCCTCCCTGGTGAATTTGATGTGTCGGTCCACCGAGTTAAATGTGGTACATTCTGAAATTTGATTTTCACCCAGGTGTCATCCACATATCTGAACCAATGGCTTGGTGGTGTTCCAGGGTAGGATAGCAAAGCCCTCTTTTCCACTTCTTCCATGTACAAATTGGCCACGATGTGTGAAACTGGGGAGCCCACGGCACACCCATGTTTCTGACTATAGAACTGACCCTTGTATGTGAAGTAGGTGGAATGAAGACACAGTTCCAAAAGCAAACACACTTGGTCGATGCTGAGAGTGGTCCTGTTGCTGAAGTTGGGGTCATCCTGTAATCTCTCACGAACTACCTCCAACGCTTCCGTGACTGGGATGCATCTGTCACCATCTTACAATGCTGTGATTGCAGCCATTCCCCAACTCTCTGTGAATGGTACTCATGGCCATTGATCAGTGGTCTTTGATCAGTGGTTGTTGATCAATGGTCATGAGAATCTGCATAATTATGATGAAGGAACTGACCTCCCAGCCCAAGATGTCACCATCTTACAATAAGATTGGGGAAACCTGCAGTCAGCTAAGACTGAAGAAGTCACTTGGATGAGTGACGAAACGTTTCTCCCACTGAAAACGCTACGTCCAGATGAACAGAATCAACTTTTGGAGATTTACCAAACAACTTGATTAAATCCAATCCAAGTTACTGGGGGTCAGCACAGAGACAAATATTCACACACTCCCACAACCACACTGAATCACCAATTAGCATAACACGACCCACAGTGGGACAAAGCTAGAGTACCTAAAGAAATCCACAGAGAAGCATCAACCAGGAGGTTTGAACCAACCCTCTCGTTGTTAAGTGATAGTGCTAACCACAAATGTGCACCAGCATCCACCAGCATGCTACCCTCAATTTTCACACAAATGTTATCTTAGCACATACTCTGCTGAAATGTCATGAAGTTTATATATCTAACAGACGTTTGCTAAGTTAAAATGGTCCAGCACACACAACAACAGGGTAATAACCAGTGCTTCATTTTACCAACATTATTTATTATTCCCTTGATCAAACTGTTAGCATTCATATACTCTACTCACATATGTCCCGTTTTTCTGGTTCTCTTTTCCTTGGGGGGTTTTTATGCTCACTGTGAATGTTTTCGTGCTCTCTCTTTGACTTTCAGCATCCCCTTAATGTCTTTAAAAGAAGGCTTCTGCTTTAGTTAAGTTGATTGGTGTTAACTAGACACAGAGAGGACGGAGAGACATTGAAGGTCAAACCAGAAAGCAGAGAGTAGCAGTCACAGAGCAGGGAATGAGGGAAGGAAGGAAAACAATATAAGGATGGATGCTCTGCTCACTTAACACTGCTGAACAATGGGGAAAAAAGGTTTCCAGGTCACAAAGAACATCCAAGAAAAACTGAGACACAAGGAAAGGAAAGGAAAGGAAAGGAAAGGAAAGGAAAGGATTAGGCATCTCAGGGCAAATTCAGTTTCCAAGTCTGTTTCTGTCAGAGCAGCAACAGTCCAGCTGATCAGGGAATCAATATTAGAGTAATTAACTCTATAACATTCCTGCAACCCCAAACACACACTGAGTCCTTAAAACTCCAGGGCTCACCGTGTTAATTATTTTACAGTGTAAACCCAGCACAGACACACACAGACACACACACACTTACATCACACTGTCATCTGTGTGAAAATTAACATCTCCATGACAAAGCGAGAGTGAGACAGGACAACGCTGGACAATTTGGACTGTGTGTGTGTGTGTGTGTTGTGTTAGTAACAAGCATGAATATGCTCTATTCTCTCTCTCCTTTAGTCCTGACTTTGAAATTATACTGAACAGCATTTATATTTAACTACAGTTTTTAAAAATGCTTAAAATTCCATAAATGAATCGGGCTGATTTTCATCTTCTTGACTTGCTGTGGTGTAGTCCCTGGGCTTTCCTTGAGTTCTTATTCATTACTTGTGTTATTTTGTTAATGAGCCTTCCTTGTGCACTCTCCTATGATCCCCTATCATCATGTTTCACTGTTAGTTAACCGTCCTTTAGTTACTTCCTGTTTTACTTAGAGAGTTTGTTTTTTCATGTGTCCTGTTTCTTTTTCTTTCTTTTTTGTCCGATGCTTGGGTCCTCTCCTCACCATCACTGCCCCAAACCAGTGTATGATATTCATTATTTCCTTTTTTCCATGTACAAACTCAATTTGAAAAGTCACTACTGCTTTGAAAGCATTTTCTATTTAACCTAGTTAATATACTGCTACTACTAAAGACTGTCAGGTATCTGCGGTAACACTGATAGGAAGGCAACAGTAACTCAAATAACCACTCGTTACAACCAAGGTGTGCAGAAGAGCATCTCTAAATGCACAACACAATGAGTTCTGAAACAGAAGGGCAGCAGCAGAAGACCACACCTCAGTGCCACTCCTGTCCGCTAAGAACAGAAGACTGAGGCTACAATTCACACAGGCTCAAAACTGAAGATCTGAAAAATGTCGTGCTGCAACGTTTGGATGGTAGGCTCTTAATTTGCCATAAATAAATGAAAGCATGGATTCCCTCTGCCTTGTATCAGCGGTTCAGGCTGCTGGTGGAGTAATGGCACACTGAAGCATAATGTGTATGTCACAAAGCTCAAATCATTTCAAAATGATTTTTATAACATGACAATCAATTCACTCAAAAAGCCTCCACAGTCACCAGATCTCAGTCTGGCACCTTTTTGGAACAATTTTTCATGATAGATGGGCAACTGTGTGATTCTGTCTCATCGATAGGAACATTTCCAGCACCTTGTTGAATCTGTGCTGTGAAGAATTAAGGCAGTTCTGAAAGTGTCTGGTGAGTAAGTGTACACCTCTGTATAATTCTGAAGTACAATACCCGCCTATTTAAATTTTACTTTTACCTCGTGAGAGTTAAAAACATTATCCTTTTGCTCACTGCTGCGGTCCATTTATTGGACTTTTATTGTGTAGGTTGTGCAGTGTTGGTGGGTATTTTACTCAAGTACATTGCACCGGAGGGCAAATGTGAGTTATTGTTATTTCTTTTAATAACTTCTGCAAAAATTCAAAAACAATTTGATTGATTGATTGATTGATTGATGTAATTAATCAAGACATAGGTGATTATCTTTGGTGACTCTGAAGAATTTTTCACCATATCACCAAGTTTTAAAATATGACTACTTGTGGCGTTTTCTCAGTTAAAGTGAATAATTTAAAGGTATGACTGTGAAATAAGGCAAGTGAAGGTGTCACCTGAGGACTCTGGGTGATTGAAAGAGATGCGTTTCTCTCCATCTTCCAGCATATTTATAATGCAACTCAAAAACAGAAACCTCAGCAACTATCAATGCGTCGGTGATATCAATTTGTGACATGTAACCGAACCATATTGAGTTTGCTTGCAATGAAATGTGCTCTATAAATAAAATTGGCATTGCCACACACTCTTAGGGGTCATGTCTCTGCATTTACAATTTCTTTAATATGAGACTTTCAGTGCCCTACATGGTGTAGAGTAAATGAATGTATGCTCAGTCTAATCATTTGGGGCAGTATAAGAGAAACTGGCCAAAAATGTAAATGAGATATATGTAAACGGGAAAACTATTATATTTAAACGCTCGTGCTGCTGCGTGGTTTTCATAAGCTTCATTTATCAAAGGAAAGAAGAGAAAAGCAAAGACACGTGAGCAGATGAATGAATGGGACGAGAGAAAGAAGCAGGTGGAAGGTGACTTACCGGAGGACGAGGATGGATGGATAAAGAAAGTAGAGTCCTGCTTGGTTTGAAGCGCACAACTCCGCTCGCGCTGTCAGCTCCGGACCATTCACTGATAATCAATACTGAACCGATCCGAGTCTCCGCTCTGTGAGTGCCCGCGTGCGGTTTAACTGATCGGTCATCGATCGTCCATCCCATTCATCCATCAGGTATCCGGACACTGATCAACTCTGTGGGAGCAGCGGAGTGCCGCGCGCTCTGCGCTGCACTGACCAGAGAGGTAGTGCTGCGCATGCGCCACCACACACACATAAACGCATAACCCCACACACAAACGGCAACAGAGAGCAAAAGAGAGACGCTTAAATACAGCCGATGATAAACAAAACAAAAAAAAATACACGTGGATGGACTTTAAAGAAGACTGGCCTTTACCTGCCTGCGCGTGCGCCCGTTTGAGTGAGAGCGCGTGAAATGCAGCTTCTCCTTGATTTGTTTTCAGCTTTTGTTGGAAAAAAAAAAGCAGGTGAAATCCATTTAAAAACTGTAAATACTGGCTGCAGAGCGCGGACACACACACACACACACACACACACACACTTTTGCCAACGGTGCTCAGTGTTTGTTGTCCTCTGTCAGTATTTACTGTCAACTCACCTGACCGTGACGTCAGGCGTCATGGGTGTTATTTTATGCTTTCATCCAGTCTGTGGCATTTCAAAGACTAATTAAGATTATCTGCATCAAATGCTGTATAACGTTCAATTAAAAAACAGAAATGATTTATCCTTTTTTAAATCAAAGGTTCATGTTCAAAAATTCACGAGTGTGACAATGGTTGTGTCCTTGTACCTGACCATTTTCATATATCTATATATCTATATATTTATATATTTATATATAGATAGATAGATAGATAGATAGATAGATAAGATAGATAGATAAGATAGATAAGATAGATAAGATAGATAAGATAGATAGATAGACATGTCCTTGGAAGCTTCCTAAAGAAGACCACAAGTGCAGTGCTGTGTAAAGATGCCCCTGAGACAATTCAGCACATAACAGCAGGGTGCAAGGTGCTAGCAGGCAGGGCAAACATGGAATGCCAGCTGGGCGAGTGGCTCCAGCAGATCCCAGGAAGAAAATCGGAGATCTCAACGTAGCAAAGAAGCAATTTTAAATTCTATTATCAGGCACTTTGTTTCTAGCAGTCTGTCATAAAACTTTATAATTTGTTCCGATTTCTTTAGTTAAATCAAAGAAAATCCCGGGGATAATACAGTTTGACCAACAAGAAGATGATTCCCAAAAAGCATATCTCTGTATCGTGTGCATTGTGTCCTTAAAAGAGTTGAGGAAACTGGACAAGTGAAGGACAAAATAAGATGTAATACCATGTGGAAAGCATCTGACTAGCTTCATTTTCAGTATGGCAATGTTTCCAAATGCACTGCCAATACAGCAAAAGCATACCTGGATAGAAAAATGCACAAAGGAACATGGATGATGGATTGGCCTCCCCAATGTATGGACCTCAACATTATTGAAGCAGTGTGGGATCATCTTCCAGAAAACAGAAAAAAAGCAGACAATTTTTGAATATCCTTTAAGAAGCCCGGGGAACTATTGCTGAAGACTACTTAAAGAAATTAGAAGAACGCTTCGCCAAAGCATTTTGTTTGCATTGAAAATAAACGTGCTCATACCAAATATTAATCTTCTATCTACTAATATTTATTAATATTAATTATACATACATACACACACACACACACACACACACACATATATATATATATATATATATATATATATATATATATATATATATATATATATAGAGAGAGAGAGAGAGAGAGAGAGAGAGAGAGAGAGAGAGAGAGAGAGAGAGAGAGAGAGTTTAGAAAAAAAAGGTATCTCATCTTTCTGGCTCATAAAAACTGAAAACTAACTAAGGTTGAGACCACCTGATAATACAAAAAAACATATGTAGAAAAAAGGCTAAATAGGAGCTGATGCATGAAATGTACTCTAGATTTTAAACATTAATATAAACATGTCCCCATCATTACCAAACACTGTTTACTTTTATTTGTGCTTTTGGTTGTTTAAGTCATGTTTTGCTCTCCATACAAAGCAGTCCACTGAAAGGAGGCAATATTAAGCAGGAGTTTCATCTGTGCCACACTGAGTCAAACACACACCCAGACACACACACACACACACACACACACACACACACACACACACACACACACACACACACAAAATCAGCTGTTCAGTTCCTACATCATTTGCTTCTTGGACAGCCGGGTGCAGATTCTTCACTTCAAACAGTTCAAACAGGTAACGCACTGACAGAGAGCCGCGACATTTCACACTGCTGAGACAAATGCTCCTGGCCGTCTCTGCCAAACCAAGGCATGATGGGAAACTCCTGGAGGTGACCTCGCGTATTCTCTGTAATAAGTCTGGCGTGTTGTTATAGTTCTCTTTCTGCAAACACACAAGCACACTGCTGCACTTGATGACACGATTCTCCACACACTGTAGTTCATTTGGATCCACATGCCATGTTGCTGCCCCAGATACTCACTGGGACACCAGCTGCGTATTAATCCACCACTGAAAATACTTTAAGTAACATGTGCTAAAAACTACAGTCTGCAGCCCTTTTAGGGCATTACTCAGCATTTTTTGTTTTTTAAATACAAGTACATATTTGTGAGCCATCTTCAGTAGGAGGGGGGGAGGCTTAAATTTGTAAAAGGAAGGATGGGGGGGGTGGACAACAAATATTGGCTGATTTGGTTTTGTATTTTAATGGGATTTACTGATGGTTAGAGGAATATTGGCAGCTGGTTAATCCTTTAAGAGGGTCTCTTATGTTTATTTCAGGTTCTCTCTATTTTTTGGGATTGCAGTTAAGCAGCTTTGCATGATTCACAGTTTTTGTTTTTAAATTATTATCTGTCCTAAACTGGTCCTTCATACAGACCCTATGCTTTATCTTGTCTGAAGTCAGCTTCTTTTTAAGCCAATCCTCCCATTCCAAAGAAGCAGGTCCTCCTGATTGACCAACTTCTGGAAGGATGCAGAGAAGCAGCACGCAGTGTTTGCAAGCTGCAGAGTAGATGTCCATATAAGGAAATCCACAGTGAAAACTGGAAATCTAGTAATTGCAACATTAAACTTCCTTATCCTTACCCCGAGCCACTAAACAACAGACCTAAGTGTAGAGATTGCTGTGGTGCAGGCTGTCGAGGCAAGACTGGAAACACCTAACCTTTACAGAAAGCAGGGTCCTACACTGTAATCTGTCATGTGGTCACTCAAGAAACAAATTGCTATAAATCAACTGGCCCATCAGTATTCTGCAGCCCAGAGAGAGAGAGCACATTACACCTATCCTTACATCTGTTCCTGTCAGTTTTCATATTGATTTTGGGAATCCTTTACTTGTTGTTAAAACACTGAATGGTCTTGCTCAGCTGTATGTCTCATATACTTAGAGTGCACGAACCAGTATGGTCCCTCGGGTCCTCGAGCACAAGTAGCTCCAAAGTGCAGGATAGAAACATTTGAGGAGGCAGCTTTTAGCCTTCCTGCTCTGACCTGCAGTCTGCAGGAGGACTTGAGGTGAAACTAGAGATGTTTAAAATCTGCTCAGGGACATTAAAACTGAAACCCTCTTTAGCCTAGCTTTTGATTAGGTTTTAATTCAACTTTCAGTTCAGCTCAGTTGTATTTCTATAGCACCAAATCACAACAACAGTCACCTCAAGGCACTTTGTTTTATTAGGTCACTAATTATTTATTTATTATCCCACTGTCACATCCCACTGTCACCCTCAAGGTGACAGTGGGATGGAAAAACTTCCCGCTGAAGAGGAGTCTTCCCGTCCAGGCAGTTGTTGGGATGTATTTGTTGTTGTTGCAGTTTCTGTAGCATGGCTTACTTTTAAAAGGTGGGGTTGCTAGCCCCACGCCCAACCCTCCTCCTTTCTCATCCTGAACTTGGGACCAGGCAATGGCGAAGTTATGTGAATATGTATTTTGTTCATATTATCTCCTTAAATATTTGAACATATATATGCAAATTAATAATTTTTTTGTTTTTAATTCCATCCAAAGGTTCACTAAACACTCCATTTTCAAAAACATTTGAATTTTCTGACAGTTATGTCATGGTGTCATGGTTCAGGCTTTAAAGGTTTAACCAGATGCTCGGACCACCTTAATATCTGTCCAAAGGAGCCAGTTAAGTAAAATGTTTTTTGGGTTGTGTTTTTTTAATACGTAAAAAAATCTAAATGCCTTACTATATGTGTGGCTACGTGTCCATTATGTGTTGCAGAGTGTGTTCAGGTTGCTGTTGCAATTCACCAGGAGACAAAAACTTGAATTGTAATCCTTGACTGCTAACTGCTGGATGAGTAAATAAGCAAAACTAAAACTAATACCTTGTGTAGACTTTAGGAAATACGTTGCAAAAACAATAAAATATGAGTTAAGAAAAAGGACAATTATTAATTTTGTAAACACAAAAACATTAGCTAAAGCAACTTTTCTCCTAAACTTGAAATTATAAGTTATCCATCAGAACCTAAAAACATAAATGCAGTGGGTTGCCTTGAGTTTTTAAGTTTTCACAACGTTTTTTTTTTTTTAACAGTGTAGCAAGCCAAACCTACCTTTACAAAGTGACAATATGTGCAAAAACTGCAGACTTTAAAGTCATTTCTTTCCACCAGATGCCTCACCAACAATTGTGTTGCCGTGTTGTGGCAAACTCAAATGCTGCTGCATATAAATAATTCAGCTTGATTTACTTTGAAGCCATGAAAAGTTTGGTATAAATAACCATATTGTAAAGATGGGAGAGAAAAAAGGAGTCCTCTCACAGGATCAGCAGGACACACCTTCCTCTCTCTCTCTTTCAGCACAGAGCCTCGCTGTGCTTTCCCAGAATTCCTTGCAGCTCTTCAGTCCCAGTGGATCTGTTCTCCTCTATTTGCTGTGGCAGCAAACCAATCCAGTGCCTTTACTCCTAAGAACATCCAGCCAATCGCAACCGAGCATGGCAATGACCCACTTAGGCACACGCACTCACATCTCTCTACCTCTCACCTTGAACATCTCGTCAAGGTTGTGCAAGGGTACCAAACTGTGTGTGTGTCTGCGTGTGTTAGGTAGACAGCACCAACAACCAGGAGACACTCCTGTCAAACCAGCACTAAACACAAATAATCACACAGACACTTCAGAACAATTAGATTCCAGTTTGGCGTGAACTTTCTGATCTTCTCACAAAGTATCAAGTCAGTCAGAAATGTTGCTTCTTTATGCATTATCATATCTGCTCAATACAAGGAGAGTTAGCCTAACAGAAAAATAGGAGGAATGAAGGTGAGGGCTTGCCAGTCTGTGGCCAAAACATGCTTTTACCTTTGCATCTCAAGCATGCTAATTAAGGCGTTATTTGTATTTCATTATTAAAAACAAGCAGAGACTGTTTGTGAAGTGAGTTGGGCATTGTAGCTGTGACACAAGATAGAAACACCCTAAATTATATCTTGCTTTAAAGGAAAGAAGTAGAGTTTATTTAGGCTTTTGTGCTTTTCAAGTTTGTGTTTTTTAATATAAAATAGGATACGAAAGAAAAGCAAGTTTTCATTTAGCTTCTTTTTAAAAGGCATCAACAGTGTCCACAGATCTAAGGTCTAATGGAAGCGAGTGCCACAACATGTAGTTGTATGTAAAATAAATTTGGGCAAGACAGCCACCACGCTTATCAAAACTGAACGCCTGATCAAAACTATCACAGAGATTTCTCACAATTTAGAAACCTAAAGATTAATCAGATACAAGATTATCAGTTTATGTGGAAACGCAGTTGTCGGGGACAATATTTACAGACAGATAATTATTTAGCATCCAGTTCTTTATACCACGAACGCCGTCCTGAAGAACAGACAGTAACAGTTTCAAGATGTGTCCAAGCAGAAGCTTATACAAGGCAAGCAAAATGGAGCCCGGGACTGAACCTTGAGGCACACCGTGACATAAAGCAGCAGAAGAAATCACAATAATTAGCAGAAGGAAGTAAAAAAGTGAGGAGAATCAATCCTGAGCCGACCCAGAGATGTCCATTCAACGTCTAAGTCTCTGAATCAGGATCCTATAATCGAAGGCAGCAAAGATCCAATAGTACCAGCGCTGAATTGTCTTTTTTAGTTTTACTCTAAATTATTCTCATAATTTGCTAAATGAACCTCATGCAATATCAAATAAAGCTAGAAATCTAGTGATTATTAGCATAAGCTCATTGGGAAGATGTTTACAGGTGAGAAGTAGGGTCATCGTTTCCTCATAGATTTGTGGTCACTCAAACATCTTTTGCAATCAGACCAGCCGCCCCCTGCTGGCTGTTAGAGGACTGTAGCCTTAGGGCACTTTTACACATTACTTCACTTTTCACACATGTGAGATATGCGCATGTTTTATCTACAGCCGGTAACTGTGGCAATAGAAAGATTACAATAATTTAAAAAATTGTAAAATGCAATTATATATTGCATTTATGTGAGTCTATCAGCACAGTACAGACTTCCTCAATCAAAAGTCCTACAGTGCTGTAGACAATTTCAAATTCCACCACGAGACTCCACACAGCACCGAGGTCAAACTTTTAAAGAAAGAAACTTACAATTAGATCTTTTGCCCTTGCTTCACCTTTTTGTAATATCTTGCTGACAAGCAGCACACAGCAGTGCTGATGACATGTAGCATCCTGTGTCTCCCCAGAAGGGCGAGACCAAAAGTACCACCATGCAAGGCTTCAGCTGATACTGGATAAACATCCCAATGCTGGTGTCACCAACACTGTTGATATATTTTGTTAAACTCGATTTTGATTTAGCGGTAAAAACAGAGTATGTTCTGACGTTATCACACCGTAGGGGCAAACTTAAGGGTTTATCAAAGTTAGACACAGAGATCATCATGATACTTTAACTGTGGAGCCACCAGGCCCTGAGTTGAGATCAGAAAAGCACAATGTCTACAGCCTGGATGTCAAACTCTCAAATAGCTCTTGAGATATTTTACCCTGGAGACTGACGCTGCAAATTTTGCAAAATAACTATTTGATGTGACGCGTGCGCATTTTAGACATCTGGAAAAAGTGACCCACACATCACAGACAGAATGAATAGAAAAGGATCTTTCCTGTTCATTTATTAAAACTATTTCTTTGTGAGCGTGTGCCTTCACAGGTGGATAATATGGATGAGTGCAGGGAGGAGAAAGCAGTCTGGTACGACAGGAAAGTTCAGAAACTGTTGCTGCTTGTGGAGAAGTGCAAACATCAGCATGTTGTGAGCTGACAATACGAGAGGGAGATGTTTATTGTAAACACAAATACTGCTCTCCCTCTTAAAAAACGTTTGGTTCTGTTGCCTTTTTCTTTTTATAACAGGTTACATGTCAGCTAAAAAAAAAAGAAGAATGAAATAAAGTAAAATAAAAAAGCCCTCAGTGCTCTCGGTGTTACCGAGGTTTCGTTTGCTCCGAGGGCTAGAACGTGTGTAAATGCTTCATCAATCCTGTTGTGCTAGTTATGAGATTGACCTGCAAACGTGCACGGCAGCACAGAGAAAACATAGTTTGGTCTTTTGCGTTTTGAGAGTGAAAAAATGAGGATAGTAAAAGTGTTGAGCGATGGGTCACAAGTCAAAAGAGTTCAAACAGGTACAGGTTATAAAAAACATCGAATGCAACTTTAATGGGCTTTTTTTTCATTAAGTATTTCATTAAAAACAACAAAAATCAATAATAAACAGACAGAATGGAGAATGGGGTCAGATCCACAGCACCACAGTTTGGGCTGAGGTACAGAGGGGTCACAGAGGGGTCACAGAGGGAAAAGACTTAAAGTCATTAGTCCATCACTGCTCCCGCGATGAAGACTTATCTCCTCCTCCTCTCATCTCTCTCTCTGTTCCGGTCTCTGTTCTCTTTATTCCTCTCTTTGTCCCTCTCCCTATCCCTCTCCCTTTCTCTCTCCCGCTGCTTCTCGCGCTCCCTCTCCCTCTCTCTCTCTGCCTCATTCTCTCTCTCCCTCGCTCGCTCCCTCTCTCTCTCCCTCCCTCTGTCTCTCTCCCGTCCGTCATCTCTTTGCCTGTCTGTTTTTCGTCTCCTCTCCTCCACCGCCGCCTCCTCCTCCTCTTCCGATCTGTCGTCTCGTCTGCTCCGCCGGGCGCCGTCGCGTTCACGCCCCTCCGGGTCATGTGCGCGCCCCCTGTCGTCTTTCTTCGCCCGCTTCTCGCTGTCGCTGTCCTCATCTTTGTCTGCTCCGCGTCCAGCTCGCTTCTTGTCTGAAGATTTCTTCTTCTTGTCCTTCTCTCTCGTTTTCTTCCTCCCCTCATCACTTTGTCCTTTCCTCTTCTTCTGCTTCCTGTGTTTAGAGTCCGAGTCTGGAGGACAAAAAGTAGAAAGAAAAAAACCAAACAAATCACACGTTGTCTTTTCTGAAGCAGCAGCTCACATAAATGAAAAACTGTAAAAATTTAGACATTCAACTGAACACAAACATGGGTTTAATAAAACAGAAGGAGACACTCCTGACTACGTTGTTTTATAACAGGAATATTATATTAATGTTACAATATTAAACCTCCCAACTACTGCAGCACTGCTGTGAGCTAGAACAACAAACTGATAATAACACAATGTGCCTGCGTATAAAAGTGAAATAATGTGATTTTCTGAAAGTAAATCTTTAGGTTTCAGTCAGGCGTACCCGAGCTGCTCGAGGAGTCTGACGAGTCTGAATCTGACTCGCTGGATGAGTCGGAGGAGGAGGAATCTGACGAAGAAGACGACGAGGACGATGTCGAGGAGGAGTCCGATGATTCGACTTCCTGGTTCTGAGTCATGATCATCTTTGGCGCGTTTTTCAAATGTTCCCTCAGCTCATCACTAGGAGAGAAAACGATGTGGGAGAAATGTGAGAGTTCAGTGTTTCTGTGTGAACGTAAACTGCTACATTCATCATCCAATGACATTTTAGATGCAGCGAGCGTCCCACACTTTGAGGCCAGCAGAATTTAACAGAATAAACAACCATTATTTATTGCATATATTAGGAAAGCATTTTACAGTGCAGTTTATTCCAAACATAACACAGTTAAGCTAAAGGTTTTCTGATTCTGTTTGTAAAAAAATAAATAAATAAAAAAATGTGACAGCCATGTTTCTGTGTTTATGCTGTTTCTTGAAGTGTGGCCCTTACGTGAGTCCTCCCAGTCCAATAGAAGTGAAGAAGTTGATGGCGAAGCGAGTGTTTCTGGGATTATCACGAGGAAAGAGACCTTCAAAGAACGGCTGCAGGGTCCTGTAACACACGCAGAGGTCATGATTTATTGTTACGTCCTACTTCATTTACGGGCTCTTTAATTATCACTAGGACCAACAGTAGCCAAATAAGAGCAAGAAGTCGCATTTTTCTAATTACGTTTCCTTAAATTTGATTTATTACCTCACTCGACTATATCATTAACATTTAAATGTTTTCTGAGTAAAAACTTTGGCTGCCTCTGCAGCAGCTTTAGTAAAGTACAGTTTGAGTGTTGTGCGTGGCTGTGGTGGGAGTGTGGGTTTTCGTACTGGTCTTTCAGCCTCTGGTTAAGTTTTGGCAGACCCATGTAGGCACAGAGCTCTTGGAATAGGATCTTTACAAAGATCCTGCTGGACGACGTTGTGGTGTCCTCGCTCATCTTGATGCACTCCAACACCTGTGTGAGACACATTCAAAAGACAGAGAGATGGTCTAACCAGAGTGGAATGAGTTTCATGGTCACGCTGGGGAGGATCTTTCTTTGTGTCCTTACACTCCACGGCACCGAATCTGTGTAGAGCAGGTGAGCGAACAGTCGCGCCACGTTCCTCAGTTTGTTGGTCTCCAGTCGGTGAATCGTGTCATACTGCTCCGAAAATATCGCCTCGAAACTCTCCATGTACTCCTTCTTCAAGAGACAGAACCTCTACACACACACACACACACACACACACACACACACACACACACACACACACACACACACACACACACACACACACACACACACACAGTTAACAGATAGAAGCAGTGCTTCGCATCAAAATCAGGTTGAATGCTCTCTTTAGTTAAATTAATTACAGTGAAACTTAAGATAACAATAACAAAAAAGATCTGAGGTAAACATGACACATGGCCAATAAACATAAAAAGCCTGAGCACTTCCTTTTAGTTGTTCTTTTCTTTTAAAAAGTGCACAACAAGATTTATATGCACCTCAGTGAAATGGTGACATTCATCGTGCAGAGAATAGAAATACCTAACAAATATCTATGAAGGGAAGATGGAAAACAACCGACTCTTTAAAGCAGGTTTCCCTAAAGCACCACTGTTCACACGATTGTGGAGATGAAGAGTGTGTGTGTGTCTGCGTGTGTGTCTCACCCCAGCCAGCAGGCCAAAAAACTTCTCGTAGGTCCTCTGCTGAGCGCAGCAGTCCAGGATCATGTTGCACAGCTCCTTCTGTTCATACAAACACAACACTTTCATTAACTACAGTCAAACTACGGCAGTCACATCAACTTGCAGGCTGCGGCCAAGCTGTCAGTGGTCCTATTAGGAGTTCATTTAACATTTGTAGACTTTTGATAGTGTAGTCAGAAGGTCTCTGTGCACTCTGATGTTTCTTATTATTTATGACCGCACTGTTTCAGAGACACAGAGGAGACACATCTAAAGATAACATCCGTCAATAACAACTCGTTACATTACTGTAAGTTTTTTATTGCTGGATGATTTTCGTTAGTGAAATTTTGTTTAGTTTCATCTGCCACCACTTTTCCAGCGTGCTCTTAGGCAGTGTAGATATTTTTATGCCTTTTTCTCTCCTCTGTCTCACCAGAACAGCACCTCCTCTTTGTTCCAGACTTCCTGTCATACAAATTACAGCTTTCCTCTCCTGATTAACAAAACACACACTTTAGCAGTGTGAAATGGTGCAGTGTCTCTCTCCATGTAGCATCAGAGCTTGTGAGTGAGTGGGGTTAGGCTGTCATGCTGCATTTAAGCCATTGTAAGGGAACAAATGCTTATTTATAGGGTTTCAAAAATTACGTTTACCTCCTATAGTGGTTCTTACACCTGTATGGCCTGCTAGTAATGCAGTTCTAGAGACTGCCCTACTAATCCACCACAAATGGATGTAAACAACACAGACCAGCTGAGAATTATCATCTGGGTTTTTGTTCAGATCAATTTACAAATGATGCCTTTAGACTTCTAATTCTGCCATGAAAGCTGTGAAATTGAAATATGTTTTTTTCTTCAACAGTGAACTGAGTCAGTGCTTAATATCTCGGTTAGTTTAGGTCCAGACTTATATTCCATCAGCAGCTCAGTCACGTTTCACCTTCACCTTACTCTGGATATGAGATCGAACATTTCAGCCTGCATGCCAAAAATATACTTTTGGTGGAAAGGGGAGCAAACCACATTCGTCAAGTTTCAAAGTATTAACATTCTTAGGCTGGTAGGCTGACTGAAAATAACAATCTTTAACACTGGACCAAAGGCAGCCAAACAACAGGTAATTTTTCAACCTTTGGACTGTATAACATCTACAGTATGTTAACTACCATCAAAAGCTCCTTGATGCTGTCAGGTTCAATCTCATGTCCAGCTTCTTACTATTAAAACAATAAAAGACAAGAATGCTGCCTAAGACACAAGTACATATAAACACACTGTCATCACTTTCATTACATGACTAACAGAACGAGACGCTGCTTTTTCAGTCTCTTACAGGTATCGACCACCAAAACACTGGTTGTGACAGTGATACAAACAACCACACACACAGCTGATTGTCCTCTGTAAGAGTTTCTCACCACATCCACACACACAGCTGACCTGCACCTGTCACCCTATGAAACCACACGTAATTATCAGCTCAACCTCCATTACAGGAACACAAAAACGATTACAGTGGTCCCTCGTTTATCAGAGGTCCCTCGAGTTGCGTTCCAAAATTAACCCGCGATAGGTGAAATCCACGAAGTGGCCAACTTATTATTTTTTTTTTTTTACAATTATTATAGATGTTTTAAGGCTGTAAAACCCCTCAATACACACTTTAAACATTTTTCTGACAGGCATGAACATTTTCACACTTTTCTCTCTTATTTAAACACAAAGTTCAAACCCTCGTAGAAAAAAAAAAGTCCAGTATTATAGAAAGAAACCCGCGGCTGCCTTTGACGGTGCAAAACCCCACGGTTTCAGCTCAATTCTCATTTTTGATGGCTAGCTGAGTGTTCAACAGCTAGCCATCAAAGGATGCACGCCAAGTTTTCACCCAAACTTCAGTATCACGATAGTTTTAGATTAATCCTCTGTGGACAAACTCACAGCGATGAAACTTTACAACTGTGCGTTTTCAGTGTAAGTCTGTTTGTGGACTCACCGTTTGGCTTTCCGGGAAATCCATCTTAATCAGTTTGTGAGCACACTCCTCAAAGTCCAAGCTGCAAAAACAATCAATCTATTAATCAATCAAACAATCGATCACAGGTGTACAATTGTGAGCTCATGCTGGTGTGTTTCTGTTTGTGTCGTTTAATCAATCGGCTTCACTTTTTCATCCTGTTGTCCAAGCTTGTGAACTGTTCTTCAGTGAAACCATGGTAACAAGGTTGCTCATACACAGGTTTGTATAGCTGTCTTTGTGAGCGCACTCTGTGGCCTAATACATTTTCTAGCACTAAACTCTTAACCAGCCTTGAACAGGCTTTTTGAAGGGAGGATTAGTCAGAGTCCTCCCTCCTAAGGTTTTAAATTCAAACAGGTCCTCAGAAAGACACACGCACGCACGCACACACACACACACGCACGCACGCACACACACACGCACGCACGCACGCACACGCACACACACACGCATGCACACACACATGCGCACACACACATGCACACACACATGCACACACACATGCACAGCCTTAATTATCAGTCCAACTCAATCAAATATAGTGGGAGCTGTAAATAACTGCCAACACCCGCAGAGAAAACTACGTCACTCACTGTATGAATGTGTATTTTTAGGAGTGTGTTCCACCGTGTTTGTGTACCTGGACTGGATAGCGAGGTAGATGGTTCTTCTGAAAGCAACCAGGTTGACTTCTGTCTTATCAAAGATGGTGACTTTCTCGTCTTAGAGGGAGACAAACACAAAGGTCATCTTTAAAAGGGAGCTGATTGGATGTGTTAAATGTGTTAAAATCAGAACAGGAAAAATGTTTAAAAATCAAAATAGTTCAATGTAAACACAATCAGTTCTTAATGAAATGTCACCTGAGTAATTATCGTTCATTAGTGCAATATAGGATTTACATGAACCAATGATGCAAGTAATCTAGTTTAATTGGGGTCACACAGCATGCACTTCACTTTTAATAATACTCAAACTTAGTAATTACTTGCTTATTACTTGTCTTGATGTAACGGTATTAGTTACATCAAAGGTGCCACCAAAAGTGAGTCAGTGACTCGTGTTAAAATGGCCACATTCACACAT
Organism: Simochromis diagramma; assembly: GCF_900408965.1. Classification (NCBI taxonomy): domain Eukaryota; kingdom Metazoa; phylum Chordata; class Actinopteri; order Cichliformes; family Cichlidae; genus Simochromis; species Simochromis diagramma. The sequence goes on along the minus strand of NW_024387320.1, from coordinate 6,486,497 downwards.
GAAAACGACATATTTACAGTGTGGTACAATAACGGTTCATATATAGGTTACGTATTATTTTTGTAACTCATACATTTGGATAAAGTCCAGGCTAAAAATTTGTGGTCTGGTTCTTCAGTTTGATAGTCAGCTGCAGTTTGCTTTCCTTTAACAACTTTTGCTAATCAGAGCTGAAATTAATTTAACCAAATTAACTAGCAGGTATTTCTGTTTGTGTAACACCCATACAGTTTATGGATGAAGCTTGCTAGCACACTCTTGTTTAGATATAGTCACTCCTGGGCAGGAAAAAAACGACAGCATAGCAGCGCCTAAAATGCTCATTGACTCATGATGTTATGTTTTTAAATGCTTTACTGTCCGTTCTCCTGTAGCTGCTGTACTCAGAACTATATTTAGTTAGTGCTAATGCTTTTAGTGTAATGCAGTCACAGGAAAAATTGTATTAAAAAAAAATTACTCAGCTGCTTTTACTGGCAGCTAATTGTTTTAAATATTCCAAGAGGTAATGAGCCATTCGATGAAAGTCTGGAGGCAAAAAACTCCAAACAAATTTCTCAGCAAGCTGGCCAACTCCTTTTACAGAGCTCTGCTGTGTTTGGAGAAAAAAAGCCTTAAAAGTGAAAATAATCTGGACTGTCCAAGGCATGACAGATAATTGGAAATTACAGAAAGATCCTCAGTACAACAGTTCTGTTAGCTGGTTACACTAAAGCTGAATCTGGGCTGAACATCAAGCAATATTGCCCTAGATATTTGTCTTTGCTTACAGCCCTGGAGTCAGAATCTCCCTCCATTTTCAAGCTTATAAATTATATTTCTGAAAATGTTAAAATAATTTATTATGGAACAGACTTGGGGGTTATTTCATGATACCATCTCTCAAAAAAGTCTTTAGTCTAACTATTTATTATTTGTGATGTTTAAAATAAATATCACTGTGTTATTTTGTCAGATATCAATACAACTGTTTTCACAGGCCAAGTGTTTAAAAAAACAATCAAAAAAAGCAGACTGGCTCTTTTAGGCAAGAAAGCCTCAGCAGATTAACGTATTTGTCTCACCATCTCCTTCCTCCTCATTCTCATCTTCCTCATCATCGTCGTCATCATCACTGCCATCTCCCTCCTCCCCTGAATCGCTGCTACCCTCATCCAGGATATCTGAAATGATGCACCATCAAACTTTGGTTAAGCTGTAAACGAGCAGACGGGTGATTGGACAGTTCAGAGTGTGATGATTTCTTACCTCTTTTAAGAGTTTTATATTTGTCCTCATTCTCCAGGAAGTCTGGATCCATCTTAAATACATCTAAGTGAACAAACACACAAAGACTGTGTAAACATTTCTGAAAAGTCCCGTGACTCCTCCCTTCCTCCCACTCTCCCTCAGGTCTTACTGAGGATGTCCTCGGGGTTGTATTCGTCATCTAGCGGCAGCATGTGAGTGAACTGGTCATCCTCATCCACCAGATCCAGGCCTTCTGGGATTACTGGATGATCTTTGAAACCATCTTTCCTGATAGCAAACATCACCTCTATCATGTACTGGACCCTTTTGTCAATGGTTGACTCGTGGAGGACATTCCTAAGACGCTCAAATATGGCTGAAAAGAGAAACAGGGAGAATGTGCATAAACTTTCTGAATTCTGAAATTCAGAAAAATTAATTCTCACAAGTATTTCAAGAGAAAAGAGATGACAACGCGAGGAGAAATAAAGTCTCTTAGCAGTTAATACTGTTGTAATGAAGCAAGAAAACGCCACTTTTTTGTGTGAAATCACAAAGGCAAAAGTAAATTCTCCAGTTTTCAGGGCTCAGCCATGTTTGAAATGGCTGCAATTTAAAGTTTTAACTTGTTATCATTTGTTGTTCTAATTAAAGAGCTCAGCCTACACCATCACCTCCCACCGTGAAGAAAGAGACAGTTATAAAGCTGCTGCTTCAGCGTACCGTTGATTCCTCGAGGGGACACTTCGGTCAGCTTGAGACCACATTCCTTCAAGAAGGAAATGGCGACCTCCACACTGTCATCAGTTGGACGCTCGAGCAGCAGAGTGAGCATCTCCAGACACAAAACCTCGTGGGCCTGAAGGCGAGTGACATCAGAGCAGAAAGCGACAGAAAAAGCACGCACCCAATTAGAATCTGGACGTCAACCCTCGAGCCCTCGGTCAGTATTTAACTTTGAAATCGGGACCTACCACGTTCTGGTTGATGAGATGAGCCACGAACTTCGACGCGGTCAGGCACTGTTGCTAGAAAACAAAATGCAGATTTTAATGCATGACTACTGCTGATAATTACTCAAACACATTTAATATCAGTGTCATAAAAAAGACATTTCTGCCTGTATTTGTTACAGACAATTTAATTTTGTACAGATTGTTCAAGCCTTCAAGAGATCATACTAAAATTATCCACAGCAGGTAGAAACACACTCTGGACTGCGTTCACAAGCTTCCAGCACTGCCAGTTATTTCTCTTATTTAGATCCAGTTTCTTTTTTATCTCAGTAATTTGGACACATGCGGCATCAGTCTGCTCAAATTGGAACATTTCCACCTCTGTCACTTGAGAAAGGACTTTTAGATTCAGACTGATTCTCATTCAAAACCTATTCTCAAATTAATAAACAGAAAAGGAGGCCTATTTTTAGCCTCTTACTCCAGTAATACGCAAAAACAAGCATAAATAGTAGAATATGCAAAGTCCAACTGATGAAGGTCAAACAGACATTTGAACTGCCTCATGTCCCACCATAACACACATGCTCACAGCGCTTGCTGTTTGTTATAATACTGTAGACAGAAGTTTCCAAAGTAATCAATTTTAGTCATTAATATGCAAATGAAAGCAGCAAGGTGCTCTAATATCTAATCAGATCGTCTCCTCCACATGCAGCATCTGTGATTTATATATGATATGCTATTCATGAGTCACTGTGTTTAGCAGTGGCAAGATATAAAAAGTTATATTTTTAATACCAGAATGACAGGTGCATCATTTGGAGGCATCTTATTCTTTGTCTTTATGAGAAGAATGACATGAAGATGACTGTTAGGTGTTATTAATGTTTTGTCTTCTGCTGTAATTTTCCTAAAGTCACCGTCCTTCAAAACACAAAAGTGAGCCTTTGGAAGTTAAACAGACTGCGCACAGGGTCATCCAGCCTCAATAAGTTTCTAAAGTGCTGCAGTGTGTATTGGTCAGATGATCTTGTTTACTAGTCCTGGACTTCAATGTTCAGATGTTATAAGTATCTGGGCGTCTACGTGTGACAGTAACACTTCACTATCACTGTTTGTGGATCACAAATCAACGGCGACAGACAGATGGGTACCTTGAGGTTGCGGCGGTAGCTTCTCCTGAAAGTCAGGATGAGACGTTTAAGGATCAGCTCTCCGATCTGAGGGAACTTTGAGTTGATGATGGCAACGACAGCAGCGTAGACATGAGTGAAAATGGGAGAGGCCGTCTGAGCCTGCAGTATCGAGCGAGCCAGCAGTCCCCTGACAGGCAAAGAAGCAGTTACAAGGAGTGCGTCAGTCACGAAGGTCTTTTTTCACTCTCTTTAATCAATCACGCTAATCTGGAAACTTACAGCTAATAAAGTGTTTGATGTCTGTGCAAAAATTACAGGCCTCTGCTGCACAAAGCCTTATCGTAAAATGTACACGAATGAATGCATTTTCACTCTCATCCGACAGATACAACAAACTCCATTTGACTTCAAAGGTCATTGAAAATCTAACACTGACGTCTCATTGGTGTGTGTGTGTGTGTGTGTGTGTGTGTGTGTGTGTGTGTGTGTGTGTGTGTGTGTGTGTGTGTGTGTGTGTGTGTGTGTGTTCACCTTCCCCTGACGATATTTTCCTGCAGCAGCTCCTGGATGATGTTGATAATGTTGGATACGTTGACTTTGTTGATAAGACCGTTGATGGACTTCTTTAGAGCTTCCCAGCTCATCCTCTGATAGGCCAGGCTGTATAACAGACAGGGTGTCATCAATTACATGCAGTTCTTTAAATAAACAGCTTTTTTTTTTTTTTTAAACTGCAGTTTTACTGCAGGTACATTTGTAATGAATGCAACTAATCTGATTTGTTTTACTACTGTCTGTTATGCAGTTAGGTGCAGGAACAGTTTATAGTTTGGCATGGTGATGTGTCCAAGTATCACAACAGAATAAAAAGAAAAAAAGTGTTTGAACACTCCTAGTGTAACAAATATAAACATTTCAAAACATTCACACCTGGACTTGGACTGCAGCTTCCAGTGACACTTTCTAATCTTAGTGTATAGGATTAAAGTACTGAAATGCTCTCTTACCTGCTCTTGTCAGTGATTTGCTGCTGCATCAAGCGCAGCTTAGCGGGAGGAATGTAAGCGCCTCCAGTCCTCGTCAGGATTGGATCAAGCTCCTCCTTTTTCTTTTTGACTGGCGGCTCATTGGCCGCAGCTGGTTCCCTGTCAGCCAGAGGGGAAGCGGAGCGACCCCGCCTCCTGTGATCTGAATCAGCCTCTCGATTGGCTCGTCGGTCAAAACGGCCATCTCTGTCATCGCGCCGATCATCATAGCGATCCCTGCAGCAAAGAAGAAACAAAGCAGCAGGTTACTTATTTAAGTAACACTTTTCCTTAAAAGAAAAAACTCTCAGGTCTGAATATGACTTGATTAATCCAGAGAAACCAAATCATATCAACACTGTTATGCTGAATTGGATTTTTAAAGTTTTCGTTTTAGCAGGATTTATAAAAGTTGCCAAGCAGCTGGGAATCTAATGTCTAATAGGGCCGTGCGATCTGACCAAAATCTCATATCCCGATATAAGACATCCATCGTCCGATAACGAATATAAATCACAAAAATTTAACATTTTCTGTCAATTCTGTGAATCTCGGGCAGCTCGACATGCGTGAAGTGTTTCCAGCCGGGCGTCGTGTAGTTGAGTGTTTTAACTGATTCATGAAACTATACATTTTTAGACATAAGTTGTAAAGGCCGCCGTTTTCTTTGTGAGTATTTATTACACGGCGTGCTGCGGGGAAAAGCCTGTTCTAACGTTTGAGTCTAAGGTTTATTTTTTAGCACCTGGCGGCTCTTTTTTACTTCTCATCCGTAAAAACACTCTGCATACTCTTTCATGTGATTCCATTTATTTTGAAATGTCTCAACAGGATCTTGAGCTTTATTGTGAAAGGTTTATGTGGAAAATAAACAACCAGACACGCTACCGTTGTTGTTGCTAACGACAACGCATAAAAACAGCCGCTTGTCCGTCCGTAGTGTGGTTATATTAAATATAATTAAATATAAGAGAAAGAGAGAACTTTAAGAAATTAATATAGCCACTACAGTGACCATCAAAACCATGAAAAAATATTGCCGTAAACTTTGTTTTGTGACACCACGAAACAAACGATAGTGTAAAATGAAACGATAGATGCTTTTATATCGTCATCCGATATATATCGTACAGCCCTAATATATATATGTATATATATATATATATATATATATATAAATATAAAACTTGTTAACCCATATGGACTAAGGGCCACATCGGTGCTAAAATGAACACAAGCCAATCACAAAAGCTGCCTTTACCGTGCATAACGTCTTCTGTCATAACGGTCCCTGTCCCTCTCCCTGGATCGGGATCTGTCACGTCCTCTTGACCTCGACCTCTCTCTTCCTCTGGATCTCGACCTGTCCTGTCCTCTGGATCTTGATCTTGATCTCGCCCTCCCTCTAGATGTAGATCTGTCCTTTTCCCTGGATCTGGATCTGTTTCTGTCTCTTTCTCTGGATCTATTTTTCTCTCTGGATCTGGATCTGTCCGTATCCCTGGATCTGGACCGATCTTCTTCCTTGGACCTGGATCTGTCTTGCTCTTTGGATCTTGATCTTGATCTCTGGAACAACAAATAAGCACAGTGACAGCATTATTTTTTTTAAGTTTTCATGTGTTAAAATGATTTGGAACAATCTGAATGCAAGAATGATTTGGACAACACGGAGAACACCAGAGCAGCACAAAACCAAGCTGTCATTTTTAAAAGTTTGAGTTGAGCTGAAAAAGAGAGACAACCCAGCAATGTGAAGTCGGTCTGCCTCAGGTCCTGCATCAAGTAAAAGCCTGTATGCACCTGGGGAGCTCGTGTCTAAGCTGACAGTAATGGAAACAAAGTCCTCTTTGATTTGTGATTCTGTCAGTCAACAAGTTAAATCTTTATTCAGTGTCTTCTTCACTGGATGCACTCATAAATCAGGCCAGCTGACACTAAACATGCTACTGTGTCTTACATCGGTGCCTCAAGCTTAAACTGGGTCCTGTTCTCATGGTAACCATCTCTTCAGACCAAGCAGTTTTTCACACCAGCTGTCCAGAACTGCAGCCTGAATAATCTACTGTGCAACGTGCAGACTAATGCACAGCCACATTTTCAAATGCAACATAATCAAGTAAATAAGCCTCTTCTTCAGGTACTTTATTCAAAACTATTCTGACATTCAAGATCACTTTTCGGCAAGAATAGTAACAAAATGCTTCAGTTCCCATTTCCACACAAAAATACACCAACTGAATAAATACTGTCAGTTCCTGAACTCTTCTTTGGACAGTATCTAAAACATAACATGGATCACTAAACTCCATTTACCAAAGCATCTGACTGCATTAACTTTTTAAGATTTTGGTGTTTCTGAATTTCTTGTTTTGGCTGGATAATTTTTATTACTGCCGTGAATCTCAACTATTGTTCGGTATAGTTGGGGAAATCAACTTACTTACTCCACCTACTACTAATGGCGTTTCTCACTCCAAACTCAACATTTTTGATTGATGAGGAATTATAATATACAATATATATATTTTTAAATATAAAAAAAAAGGCTTTCAGCATATGTTTCACCCTCTGTAACTGTCTGAAAGCATCCGATTCTTCCATTTCTACCGTAGTAGTCTGTACATTATGAAATGTGACAGACTAGTAAAAGCCACATTTCTTACTTTGATCTGAGCCACGCTGCTTCGAATCTTTCTCAGTGCTGATGAATGATGTTCATCCTCATCACTGCTGCTGGTGCTGTCTGAACTGCTTGAGGATGGGCTCCTGGAGGGCCTGCGGTCCACAGGACTTGGCTGAGGGGACCGTCGCTCATTGGGGCTTCTTTCAACTGAGCCAGCCTGCTGGGGTCTGCCCGATGCTGGACTAGACTCATTCTCTGAAGGTCCTGCAAAGAGAAAAACAGATCAAGAGCAGTATTAGTATATCCATTCAATATATCCTTCTTCTTCCACTTACCCAATTTAGGGATACTTTGGGGCAGAAGGCAGGGTAGACATCGAACTTGAGACAAATATATTTGCCTTTAAAAAAAAAAAAGACCACTACAAAACTGGAGGGAAAAGGTCCGTGTATTTTATTTGTTTCTATCAACTGGTACCGAATGAAAAACATGTACACACACCCACACATTAATTTAGACATAATGTACCAGCACAAACACAACACGTAAATTATGTCGTTAGCGCTACAAAGGTTCACCGCAGAAATCTAAATCAGGTCTAACGGGTGGAAGTACACCAGAGTTCCCAGCAAGGGGTACAGAGAAAATATACAGAAAGACCCAGCTGCTGGATTCAAACCCAGGACCTTCTTGCTGTGAGGTGACAGCTAATGATTGCAGCACCGTATTGCTCAAGTATAACGGACGGAGATTAAAGCCACTCTTATTACAAGAACATTAAGTGTAGGGTTCACAGCAGCATTTACTCACCACTGTTTTCTCTCTGTGCAGGACTGGGACTTCGACTTCTGTCTGCAGAGTCCATACCTGGAAGGGAGGAAAAAAGACAACTAAGACATTCACTTTGATAGGAAAAATGCAGGTTTTAATTAAAGAAACATTTTTTTCTACAAACCCCGTTACATTAGGAAAAAAAACATGTTGATGAGTTAATAAGATTTTATGAGACTTTCTGACATAGTACTCTGACACGATTAACGTATTTCTACGAAAGACTCGGTTTACAGACTTGTTGATCTGACATTAGTCTGCTCCAGATAAACTTTACATGAAATCACCAATACTCAATGCAGAACAAAGGATACATTTACTGTTTATTAGCCGTTTTGTAAGTGATTAACGATCAAATAAGAGGGACGATGACTTCCTGGTAACGTTTAATCGCCGTACTGAGAGTCAAAAATTTTCATTGCCAACAGACGGAAGAGGTAACAATATGGTAACTGGGCATTTCCTGAGGTAAATATTACCAAATGATCAAGTTTGTACGTCTTAATAGCCGATTAAACACATTTTGGGAAGTTTTCTTGAAACAGCAACACCACGCGTTACTAAAACGTCTTTTCAAATCAACTCCTCAGTTTTATCGCCATGTGTGTTAAGCTGAGCTAAAGTTAGCTTGTGTGCTAATGCTGTCTCGGCTACTGCGATCTAAGCTTCTCGCTACTATTTGCTGTCACTAAAACCTTTAAGATTTTATTTCCTTAGCACTTTGACAGAAGGTCTGTCCAGCTAAATTGATTTGTTTGGGTTTTAATGTCCTTACCATGCAATTTCCCGGCTTTCCTTAAATCACTGTCGTTCGTCTGGCGGAAAACTTCCTATAATAACCAACATTACTTCCGGGTGACAGATCGCTTCCGGATTTCACAATAAACGCAGCTTGTGAAGTTTGGTTTACTGTTTTTGTTGTTGTTATTTTTCTTTTCCAGTTTAACTTTATTTATAAATGTTAAATCCTGAAACAAAGTTGTAACACAAGAAATAAAGTGTATAAAATAAAATAAACACACATGGCCTTTTGTACACATGAAATTTGTTCATTTATTGTTTCATTTTGTTGTTGTTTTTTAATTTTCATGTCCTCGATTGTACACACACAAACTTCTTTTGTGTGTGTGTAGGTTTAAAGGTAGGAAAAGTACGGGCCAGTTGCTTGAAAACAAGACAACAACTGTAAACAGTTGACTTTTTTCTCAGAATTCTGGAAAAGAAGAAGAAGAAAAAAGACGTGCGCACTTTTTTTCCCAGTGGCCCCTATTAAATAAATATTTTAAACCTTATGTTTAAAATATTTGAAGGAAGTTTATATTCTCCAGCACAGGCCTTCAGACATCAAAACGATTTGAGCCTAAACGGAGGGAATAATAACACATAAAATACAACCCTGTTGGTGTATCCATCACTCTATTGCATACAGAGATGAAAGAGGAAAAAACACATAGTTTCTGAGTTATTTATAGCAGTGTGCTCGGGTTTAAAAGGCCCCCGACGATGACGTAGTCTCCGCGGTACTTAAGCATCTAGCTAGCACTACTAAAGAGGAGTATAAAAGGAGTAACGTGTTTCAGTTCAAACACAAAATTTATAAAAGCTCAACACGCAAACACACACTTGCTAACGGTAAAACTGGGAGAGAAAATAATAAGAGTTAAGTTCACTCAGAGATGGAGAGCAATGTAAGGAAGAGAAGACAGGAAGAATACCAAAAGGCAAGTACTGCTCAGCGGTATTTGATAAAGTGGAAATTTTAAAACCTGCATGTAATGCCCTCATTTTTTTTTTGAATGGCATATTAGCTTTGTATATGATATGAAGTTGTGAAACAGTCCAGGAAAACAAACTTAAGTATACTAACTTTGTGTTAGCAGTTGAGTGCAGGATAAACATGTTAGCTAGCAGTAATGGGATTTAAAGTAAAGAACAGTGTGTGTGACTGGGGCACAGAGGCTGTGGTGCTCATGGTCATAGTTACGTTACATAAAAGGTAGCAGAGATTCATCTAAATGTAAGTTTATGATTGATTCACAGAATTCCACTAACTTTATACTGTCTATAAAGATAAGATAAGATAAGATAAGATAAGATAACCTTTATTAGTCCCACACGTGGGAAATTTGTTTTGTCACAGCAGGAAGTGGACAGTGCAAAAGTTATGAGGCAAAAATTAGAATACAATAAGAATAAATACAGTACACAACTGTACAGAATAGAATAAAATACTATATACAGTAGAATAAAATAAAATAAATATACAATAAGATAAAAATAGAATACAAATACAAATACTATATACAACTGAGTAAAAATACAACGATGACAGAAAGGATTATTGCACTTAGTATTATTGTATATGTATGGATGTGTGTGCTTGATCAGTTAAAGTCTTTATTATGGAGTCTGACAGCAGTGGGGAGGAAAGACCTGCGAAATCTCTCCGTCCCACACCGTGGGTGCCGCAGTCTCCCACTGAAGGAGCTGCTCAGTGCTGTCACAGTCTGCTGCATGGGGTGGGAGATGTTGTCCAACAGGGATGACAGCTTAGCCGCCGTTCTCCTGTCACTCACCACCTCCACTGGGTCCAGAGGGCATCCTAGAACAGAGCTGGCCCTTCGGATCACCCTGTTCAGTCTCTTCCTGTCCCCAGCAGAGATGCTGCCGCCCCAGCAGACCACGCCATAAAAGATAGCAGAAGCCACAACAGAGTCATAGAAGGTCTTCAGGAGTGGGCCCTCCACTCCAAACGACCTGAGTCTCCGCAGCAGGTACAGCCTGCTCTGCCCTTTCCTGTAGAGGGCGTCTGAGTTATGAGTCCAGTCCAGTCTATTGTTCAGATGAACACCAAGGTACCTGTAGCTGTCCACAGCCTCTATGTCCATACCTTGGATGTTCAGTGGTTGCAGTGGAGAATGCTTGTGCCTGCGGAAGTCTACCACCAGTTCCTTGGTTTTACTGGCGTTGATCTGGAGGTAGTTCAGCTGGCACCAGTCCACAAAGTCTTGGGTCAGTCCTCTGTACTCCTTGTCGTCCCCATCAGTGATGAGGCCGACTATTGCAGAGTCATCAGAGAACTTCTGCAGGAAGCACTGGGTGGAATTGTGGGAGAAGTCTGCAGTGTAGATGGTGAAGAGGAACGGAGCCAGAACCGTTCCCTGTGGGGCCCCCGTACTGCAGACGACCCTGTCCGACACACAGCCCTGAGTCCTCACATACTGTGGTCGGTCGGTGAGGTAGTCCAGGATCCAGGTAGTGAGGTGATGGTCCACTCCAGAGTTCACCAGCTTGTCCTTTAGAACCGTGGGAAGAATGGTGTTGAAGGCACTGGAGAAATCAAAGAACATGATTCTCACAGTGCTCCCAGCGGTCTCCAGGTGAGCGAGGGAACGATGTAGGAGGTGAATGACGGCATCATCCGCTCCAATGCCAGGCTGGTAGGCAAACTGAAGTGGGTCCAGTGATGAGCTTATTAGGCGCCGAAGCTGAGCCAGGACCAACCGCTCCAGGGTCTTCATCAGGTGGGATGTCAGAGCCACCGGCCTGTAGCTGTTGAGGTCCTTGGGGCGTGAAGTCTTTGGCACTGGTACAACACAGGAGGTTTTCCAGAGCTGTGGGACTCTTCCCAACCTCAGGCTCAGGTTGAAGAGGTGCTCCATCACCCCACACAGTTGGTCCGCACAGGACCTGACGACCCTCGAGCTGATGCCATCTGGACCCGCTGCCTTCTTGCCGTTAATCCTCCTCAGTTCCCTCCTAACCTGGGTGGTTGAGAGAGACAGGCTGGAGCCTTGTGTTGAGTGTGTATTGGATGCTGCAGTTGGGGGTGGGGGGGAGTGAGCAGGGTGAATAGAGGAGGTGTGAAGTGTCTGAGGTGGAACAGCAGCAGTGGGGGTGGGTGAGTCTGCAGCCGATGTTGCAGACTGCCTCATGGCTGAATCAAATCTGTTGAAGAAATGATTCAGTTCATTTGCCCACCTCACATCCCTCCCAGGCAGAGAGTTCTGCTGTTTGTGGCCCGAGATGGTTCTGAGGCCTCTCCAGACTTCACCAACGTTGTTTTGTTGAAGCTGGTTCTCCATCTTCTGCCTGTAGCTCTCCTTCCCATTCCTTATCAGTCCCCTCAGCTCTCTCTGCACCCTTTTCAACTCCTCTTTGTCTCTGGATTTGAAGGCCCTCCTCTTCTGCTTGAGGACGGTTTTAATTTCTGGGGTAATCCAAGGTTTGTTGTTGGAGAAACACCGTACAGTCCTGGTAGGTACAGTGTTATCCACACAGAAGTTTATATAGTCAGTAATGCATGTAGTAAGGCTGTCGATGTCCTCTCCGTGGTCATCACAAATCACCTCCCACACAGTCGACTCAAAACAATCCTTAAGAGCCTCCTCGCTCTCCTCTGACCATCTCTGTACTGTGCGGGTGGCTGGTGGCTCCCTGCGCACTAAGGGCTCATACACAGGGACAAGGTGCACCAGGTTGTGATCAGATCTGCCCAGGGGAGGGAGAGGTGATGAACTGTATGCCTCTTCTGCATTGGCATACAGTAAGTCCAGTGTTTTATTGACTCTGGTTGGGCAGGTCACATACTGGGTGAAGGTGGGCAGTGTGGAGTCCAGTGAGGCATGATTGAAGTCCCCTGATATTATGAGAAGGGCTCTCGGTGATTGTGTTTGCAGTCTGCTGACCACAGAGTGGAGAGAGTCACAGGCTGCATCCGCGTTGGCCGAGGGGGGGACATACGCTGTTATCGCGATAACATGCGAGAACTCCCGGGGCAGGTAGTACGGACGCATGCTAACGGCTAACAGCTCAATGTCTCTGCTGCAGAGTTGCTCTTTTACAGTGATGTGCCCAGGGTTACACCATCTGTCGTTCACAAAAACTGCCAGTCCCCCTCCTTTCCTCTTACCGCTGTCTCTGGTCCTGTCCGCTCGCAGCAGCTGGAATCCCGGTAGTGTCACGCTTGTGTCCGGAGTTAGCGATGTTAGCCACGACTCCGTTAGCATCATGATGCTACATTGCCGGTACTCCCTCTGTGACCAGGTTAGCGACATGAGTTCATCCATCTTATTGGGCAAAGATCTTACGTTTCCAATAATTACAGAAGGAAGAGATGGTCGATAACGTCTCCTTCTCGGGCGACGGCGCTCCTTCCCAGCACGACACCCCCGTCTTTTCCTCCTCAGCTCGCTGGGAATATCGGGTCTGTCCGCCGGCAGTACCGCTGCAGGACGTAGCGCTAACAGCTGATCTTTACTGTAAACAAAGGATCTCTGCTCTGGGTCCCCAGACACGGGTGAAAAAAGTAGAAATAAACTGAGAAAAACGACCAGGACTAGCACAAAGCGGTAGAACATGGTTGCAGAGTCTAATTACTAATACGTTAGTTATAAAAAAAATTACGAGAAAAAAGATAAGAAAGAAAGAAACTCAGAATGAGCAGAGCTGCTGTAACAGGCTGCCGCACACGGGGGGCGCCGGAAGAGGAATATGACGGTATAATAGGGAATGGAAGTCAACTAGGATATCTCATGAAACATCTTACATTTTGTGGGATTCAATTGTGTAAATTCACAAAGAGCAGCAGGTCAGCTGGTCGCAGCTTGTACGCAAGGAAAATCTATTGAAGCTCACATTAGAAATGATTGTGAGTAGTGATTCTTTTTCCCTCTGAGCTGAGCCACGTCACTACAACCACAGCATTAGAGTTCCTCCACTTGCTGAATCCCACTTAGTCCCTCACATTCAGGTAAACAAAAAACAAAAAATGTGTTGAGTTGTGTTCACATTGTTTTATTGTTATATATTAACATAGCATGAGATTTAGTTAGCTCTGCACAACAGTAGCTGGTAGAAATGTCCTTCAAAGAGCTAGTTTTTTCTTTCTTACACGGAGTACATTTCACACCCTGATTTTACTGATTTTCTTTTATTTGAGTAAAACAATTGATCGGTACTTAACTTTAACACAAGTATCTGTATTTTTAACTAAAGAATGTCTTTGCTTTTGCCACATCTGTTTATTTCCCAACCAAGGCCTGTGCTTTGGTGAGGGAGCTCTTCAAGATTAGAAGATATACAATCTTGTGGTTTCTAACAAAACCAACTTTTGGTCATGTTTCTTTACTTCTTGCTGTTTTTATACACCCATATAAACTGACGACTCAACAGAAGCTTGATTCCAGATGTGTTTATAGCGATGGTGGTATAGTGGTAAGCATAGCTGCCTTCCAAGCAGTTGACCCGGGTTCGATTCCCGGCCATCGCAGCCTCATTTTGTGATGGAGCAATTAGGGAGGAAAACAAACCTGTTTAATGTCAGAAAGAAGACGATAGTATACAATAAATGGGTATTCAAAGTAAAATAACAATTTATTGTAAAAAGATTTTATTGATTTTCTTTTACTTGAGTAGAGAAGTTGAATCAGTACTTTTTAAACAAAACTATCTGTACTTCAAATCAAATCAAATCACTTTTATTGTCACATCACATGTGCAGGTACATTGGTACAGCACATGTGAGTGAAATTCTTGTGTGCGAGCTTCACAAGCAACAGAGTTGTGCAAAATACAATAATGTAAACAAGCAAAATACAAGAATGGCTACATCTGAAACTAATAAATATATGTACAATATATAATAGTATATGCATTTCTGGATGTGTATACTAAATATTTTTCTACGTGTGTGTGTACACATATTTTACAAATTAAATAGAGTAAACAATAAATAAAATATATAAAAATATACAGAGTTGAGACATGTGCAAAACAGTGGCATTACTGTACAGTGTGGAGTGCATAATGTTAAAGTTCCAGTAGTGAAGCTGAGGTGTCTATGACGTGTTCAGCAGTCTGATGGCCTGGTGGAAGAAGCTGTCTCTCAGTCTGCTGGTACAGGACCGGATGCTGCAGAACCTCCTTCCTGAGGGAAGTAGTCTGAACAGTTTATGGCTGGGGTGACTGGAGTCCTTGATGATCCTCCCCGCTTTCCTCAGGCACCGCTTCCTGTAGATGTCTTGGAGGGAAGCTCACCTCCAATTATCCGTTCAGAGCACCGCACTACTCGCTGGAGAGCTTTGCAGTTGTAGGCGGTGCTGTTGCCATACCAGGTGGTGATGCATCCAGTGAGGATGTTCTCAATGGCACAGTGATAGAAGGTCCTGAGGATGCGGGGGCTCATGCCGAATCTTTTCAGTCTCCTGAGAAAGAAGAGGCGCTGCTGCGCCTTCTTCACTGTTTTGTTTGTGTGTACTGACCATGTGAGATCCTCAGCCAGATGTACACCAAGGAACCGGAAGCTGCTCACTCTCTCCACAGCAGCGCCGTTGATGGTGATGGGGGTGTGTACTTCTCTGCACCTCCAGAAGTCCACTATCAACTCCTTTGTCTTTGCGACGTTGAGGGTGAGATGGTTGTCTTGACACCAGTGGGTCAGGGCGCTGACCTCCTCCCTGTAAGCCGTCTCATCACCATTGGTGATAAGACCCACCACTGTAGTGTCGTCCGCAAACTTCACAATGATGTTGGAGTTGTTAGTGGCTGTGCAGTCGTAGGTGTAGAGTGAGTATAGGAGAGGGCTCAGTACACACCCCTGTGGAGCACCAGTGTTCAGTGTGATGGGGGATGAGGTGATGCTGCCCAGTCTGACCACTTGGCGTCTGTCAGACAGGAAGCTAAGGATCCAGCTGCAGAGGGAGCTGCTCAGTCCTAGATCCTGCAGTTTCCTGTCCAGCTTCGAGGGAACGATGGTATTGAATGCTGAGCTGTAATCTACAAACAGCATTCTCACATACGTGTCTCTCTTCTCCAGGTGTGACAGGGCAGTGTGTAGTGTCAGGGCTATGGCATCATCAGTGGACCTGTTGTGGCGGTATGCAAACTGTAGAGGGTCCAGTGAGTCGGGTAGTGCAGAGCAGATGAAGTCCCTGACCAGCTTCTCGAAGCATTTGCTCACGATGGGGGTCAGGGATACAGGTCGCCAGTCGTTCAATGAGGAGATGGTGGAGGATTTGGGTACAGGGACGATGGTGGCCATTTTGAAGCAGGCTGGGACTACAGACAGAGAGAGGGAAAGGTTGAAGATGTGCGTGAACACTCCAGCCAGCTGAGCCGCGCATGACTTGAGGACGCGGCCGGGAATCCCGTCCGGACCAGTAGCTTTGCGTGCGTTCACCTTCCTGAAGCACTTCCGCACATCCTCCTCAGACACAGTGTGCGCACTGACGTCATCCGCGGTGCGCACACTGTCCGGTCTCATGGTGTTCACTGTGTCGAATCTAGCGTAGAATACGTTTAGATCCTCACACAGAGAGGCCGTGGTCTGTGTGGTTTTCCCTCTAAAGGAAACTTGTGCTTAAGTAAATCCTCTCAATATCACCAGATGCCGTGTTTCCTCCTTTGAGAAGCTCTGCTCAGCCTTTACTGCAGTCTCCTCCAGTTGTTTCTTATTTTTGGGTCTTTCTGCATTTAGTTTTGTATTTAATAACTAAATAGCACAATCTGCTTAGCTGATATCAGGTGATTGAGTTGGCCATGGAAAGATTAAGGTGGAAAAAAGGTGTTTTACCAAGTGTGCAGAACCTGATGATCTGTGAGTAATACTTCTTACTGGCCAGTAATATTGAGAGCTTAAAAAGAAGGCAATTTGACTTCTTTAGATATTTTGAGGATGTTTCACTTATCATCCAAGAGGCTTTGTCATTTATAGATCAACTGTCTAGTTTTGTCTAGTTTTCTAGGGAGGGCTGTCCCTTTGGAGGTGTCATAACCCACAAAGATGGTCGATCATAGTGGACATACACGGCCTCATTTACTGTTCTCTTAAACCAATTGTCATTGTCCAAAATGTGAACACTGGGATCCTGGGAAGCGTGTCCTTTCTTAGGTGTTGCAGGTGTGCCTCTGAGTCTTGTCCTCCTGTGTTGCATTTGTGGACACGTCTACGGCATCCACTGTTTAAGTCTATTCACATTTATGTGACATCAACAGCTCACATGATGGCGGGGTGGGGCAAGGTCTCACAGAGGTTTCAGTTGTCGGCCAGGTGATGGGAATGACTCACATATTTTTCACACCTTTGCTCATGTGATGACTCACATTGTCAATAGCAGGTTAAATTCCCCAGCACTGCAGGCCTTAAGACATCAAAGTGATTTGAGCCTAAACGCCTGGTCGCAGCTTGTATGCAAAGAAAATCTCTTGAAGCTCACATTAGAAATGATTGAGTAGTGATTCTTTTCCCCTCTGAGCTGAGCCACTACAACCAACCTTTGAGTTCCTCCACCTGCTGAATCCCAATTAATTCCTCACATTCAGGCAAAAAAAAAAAAAAAAACAAAACAAAACAAAAAAAAAAAACAAAACCCAAAACTTTGGTGAGGGAGCTCTGCAAGATTAGTAGGATTTGAGAGAAGATAAACAATCTTGTGGTTTCTAACAAAACACATTTTTGGTCATGCTTCTTCTCTTCCTGCTGTTTGTATACACCCATATAAACTGACGACTCAACAGAAGCCTGATTCCAGATGTGTTTACAGCGATGGTGGTATAGTGGTAAGCATAGCTGCCTTCCAAGCAGTTGACCCGGGTTCGATTCCCGGCCATCGCAGCCTCATTTTGTAATGGAGGAAAGAAAGTAATTTTATATCAGAAAGAATACGATGTTATGTAATAAATGGGTATTCAAATAAAAAAAAAAGTTTGTGTTGCCTTGAAATAGTATTACTTTATAATTATCATATTAAAATAATATGACGTTCAGTTAGTTTGCACAGAAACAGCTGGTAGAAATGTCTGTCAAAGACCTACTTTTTACTTTCCTACTCAGATTACATTTCACAGCCTGATTTTATTGATTTTCTTCTACTTGATTAAAGAAGGTGAATCAATACTTTTAAACACAATCTTTTAAACAAAACTATCTGTACTTCTAGTAAATCCTCTCGATATCACCAGATGCTGCGTTTCTTCCTTTGAGAAGCTCTGCTCAGCCTTTACTGCAGTCTCCTCCAGTTGTTTCTTATTTTTGGGTCTTTCTGCATTTAGTTTTGTATTTAATAAATAAATAGCACAATCCGAGTTGAGATCAGGTGACTGACTTGGGCATTAAAGAATATCCCATTGCTTTCCACTGAGAAACTTGTTTTTTTTCAGCATGCTTTGGGTCATCATCCATTTACACTGAAGTGCTGTCTATAGAGTTTGGCTGAATCTGAGCACAGGGTTTAGCCCTGTACACTTCAGAATTTATCCTGCTTCTTCTATCAGCAGTCACATTGTTAGTAAACACAAGTTGCCTGGTTCCAACTGGAATTCCCAAGCATAATTCCCAAACAACTTATGCAAATCTTAAAAAAACAATCCCCAAAGTAAAGCTGATTTCCTACAGTTCAATCACATCTTAATTGTTTGTTTTCAAATCCACTGTGCTGGTGGCAAAATTACAAAAATATTGTCTTTGTCAGGCAAATTTTCAGCTTGTCTGTCTAAATATAGAGTATTTATGGGATCCTTCTGAGGTCCACACACAAACACACGGTACACCACTCCTCTGTACTGAAAATAAATACATCTTTATTTTCTCATCTCTATAGAGTGTCCCCTCCTTGCATCCCATTTAAGACATCAGTACAAAATACACATAATCATTATTAGACATTAACAGAAATGAGTAGACACCCACAGTCCGACATTAAAATGAATTAGAAGTGTGTGAAGGATTTCTCATCAGCGAGCACAGAGAGAACGTTTTCTGCAAACACAAATTCAGTAAAGTCTGAAGAGAATCAAAGGACAAATACCAGTTTAATTCATACCAGTTTGGACTGGACTAAATATTTATGCCACATGACAACATCTGAGCCAGGTGCTCGATGACTATGTTGATGCTAAATGTTGCTGAAAGCTTCACATGACTAGGGAGTGCACCTTGGACCTTAGATATATTGTTTCCAAAGACAAAGGACGTACGTCCATACACACAAAGATCAGCTTTCAGGACGTAAGTTCAGTCCTAATGCAAGTATGCGTGGAAGTTCAAAGTAATCACGACAAGATCATAAAGCCAACGACCTGACTTAAAAATAAAACCTAATGTTTAGGCCGTGGATGCCTTAAACACATTCAGCTCCCACATTTACACTTGTATTCATCAATAACTAATGGTACATGCAGAAAGCTGAGCGACCACATAAACAAAGGCTTTAATGCTAAAGAAAACAGGTTTGCCAACTGGTTATTAATGCTTCTGTGATCAAGCAGAAGATTCAAATTTCCCAGAATAAAAGCAGCAAGTTTCAGGTTTATCTGTATTAAGACATGCGGTTTGCATTGATCACAACAAGATATCCACAGATGAGCTCCGTATGATCAAAAATATGTTTACATTATTGCACAAGTGAAACTAACATGCCAACGCAGCTAAATCTCGTTAAGCTCTTCCCTCTGACTTGCCAATACATCATCATCCACATCATCATCACGGTCCCCATGACAACTTACAGAAATCTGTCATCTAGAACGTAAGCATCTCATGACTTTGCACGCTGACTCCACCTGCTCGAGCTTGATCGACATAAAGAAATAAACCCAAACAAAAACACTTGAAGCAAAGACTCCTTGATTTTACAGGATGCTTTAGCTTAGCTTTGCACAAAGACTGGAAAAAGGGGCTAGCTGCTGGTGTCTCATCCAAAGAGAAACAAAACACCTTTTCTCGCAGCTCCATAGCTGTCAAATACAAATGCTTGTTTTGTGTTTTGTTTTGTTAAATAGCTGGAGGCCATGACCGCAAGGTTATCCATATAAACAAAACTTAGTGTACTCTAACATAAAATGGGTTATTATTAAAAGTACTGTGATTGGAGTTAGGTTGTTCAATATCTTTGATGATCTGATGAGCAGGAGGCAACACACAACCAGAAAAAGAAGAGCAGCAGGACTATGACGACGATGATGGAGGCGATGATGATGCATCAGAAACTCTTAAATGTCTACTTAAACCCTTTTTAAGCAATTAAGGTGAAATGTGCATGGAATGGGTCATTTTAAGGTGGAAAGAATTCAGCACTATTATTAAAGATTAAGGAATGCAGATCTTTACAGTCTCTTAACAGTGTACAGCTTAATGGATGTTAGGGCATTTTCCTTGTTTTTAAGCCTCAATTCTGCCTAATTCAATAATAGAAAAAAAGTCTCCTTGAGGATAAATATCCACTTTCTGGCTCCACCCCAACATTGTGTAGGACCAAAGAGTTTCACCTGTGGCGTTCATACCATAAAGAAATGTTTCAAATGTTTGTTTAGGGGGCTTAGAAGCAGCTGCTTCATGTTTAAAGCGTCCAGCTGATTTAAAAAAAAGAAAAGAAAAGAAGGCAGCTCCACGATGTGACAAAGTGAAACAGAGTTGAAGTCAGAAGCAACTGCTCTTCAGACATGAATTATTTTATATACTGCTGAACAGCCCGGGACTAAAATGCTTCAAGCGCCCCTGTTGTTCTTGTTTTTCCCCACCTTTCCTTTAGGTCTGTTGTATAGCTTATGTGTGAACTTGTAAGGTTTGGAAAGTTACTAAGATTAAAGTTCACGTGTTTGTTGCTCATACGGTTCTTCTGTTACTGTCTAACACATTGGCCTCCCTGACAGCTGTCAGAGGACAAGTAGCTGGAAACAGTTTAGACAGTGGAAAGAGAAGCTGCAGGAATGTGCAGAATGATTAAATACGATGTCATCTATAATATATAAAAATTTGTATGTGTTTTAAGTTAAAAAAAAAAAAACACACTATGTAAACATATTCTAATAGATCCCCCAAAATAAAATTATGAGTCTATATTATGAGCATAACATGGGCTCTTTGAAATTGAAAACTTTAAAAATACTCAGATACATAATGCCCAGAAACAGTTTTCACTGCTTTTTTTGTTTTTAAACAACTAAAAATATTCCCAATAAAGGTCCAGGGAGAATTCAGAGTAACCAAGGTGCCGTTTCACTTTCAGATTTATTAAATTTCATTTTTCACTGCTGTGATCAGCAGAAAATTAAGTTAAATTAATGCTCATCGTGGAACAGAAGCAAAAATTTCAGACGTTCTAGAAAATTCAAAAGCTTTAAAAAAAAAAAAAAAAAAAAAGCAGGAAGAGAGGAAATATACCCAACGGCCACTTCATTAAACCCATCTGCATAACACTGCTTTAGGTGCCCATCATTGTAATTAAAACAGCTCTGACCCACGGGGGCATGAACTCCGGGATGTTCTGTGGTATCTGGCACCAGGACACTGACACCAAATCCTTTTCTGCTGTTGTTGTTTGGCTGTGGAGTGCAGCCTAGTTTATTCTGGCAGTGTTTGCAGTGCACTTGTCACAACGTTCTCGCTGCACCGAGATGAGCGGTGGTTCTAATGTTGTGGCCGACTGGGCTGAACTAACGCTTTAACTGCTGAGGTTTTGAACACTGATGCCACAGTTGGTTACATTCAGTAATCTTACATTGTTCTTTGAAGGTGATCACGGACAAGATCATTGTGATTAGTATTATGTGCAGCTGCACAGTTCAGCTCTATGATTTCTTTAAATACAATTATCCAAACATGTCTTCTGCTAGTGTCATTTGATTTCCTGCTGGGATCAGAGGAGATTTGACAGAACTGGGATTAGTAGTGGTCATACTGGCAGGTGTGAGCAAACTAGTATACTAGTATAACTAGCATAACTAGCAAAAGTGGCAGTGGTTGTAGTTAGGTGCGTCTGCTGTTTGGTCACAACAGTTTGGGAAGGGAAGAAGGGATGTCGTTGATGTCTCTGGGTGCCATAGCCAAGAAGCATCAGACCACCACAGTAGATGCAACCAGGTGGGGGCGGGGCTATTCACATACAGGTGATGTTTCATCATCAGTGTTAGAGACGTACAGTGTACCAGACACACATTGTGTTCCACAGTGTTACGCAGCTATACAGTGATACAGACAGACAGTGGTGTCTCTCAGGCTGTGATTGAAAGGGGCGGTGCTCTGCTGTTGCTGTGACTACACGGGGGGTTGCCTGGCGGGTAGCGGTGACGGCCGTGGTGAAACGGCAGCCAAGAGCTCGCTGAAGATCTCCCGTCGCACCTCTTGCGCCACACTCTCTCGAATCTGGAAAACAAGAATCAGAAGAGGTGAAAGTGCTTAAAAACTTGACCTGATCCCTCAGATTGTTGTGGAGAATCCTCCTTTAATTTAAGCTTTTAATGCAAAGACACCTTATATAATCAGAAAACTGAGTACAATTTTAACACAGATTTTTAAACATTTTATTGTTATCTAGCTTTTACATCTCTGGAAATGCTGAGCACAGGGGGATAAGATAAGGTGTGAAAAGAACTGACGATTTTAAAAGAATCTCCTAAAAATGAGAAGAAATATGAAATGAAAGATACGACGAGCCAAACTTAGGGAATAACTCTTGGTGGAGCCAGTGTAAAGAAAGGGTTTATAGGACAACTCCACCCACTGCAATCAGCAACTAGCAGCAGATTATCTGCCATGATAACGCTGTTGGAAATCAAATGAAAATGACTCAGTGTTTTTATACGGTGTTTTATATGTACTGCAAAGATTTATGATTTTAGTGTATTGATGGGCAGTAGGTAGGAACCTGATGGTGTCATAGTATCTGATCTAGATAGGAACCTACAAGGTGAGTGAAGGAGAAACGCTCAGTGTATCTAAGAGACACAGTGTCACTAAGAGAAGTTTCACCCGATCCAGCTTTATTAAAAATAGAAGTTTTAAGCCTAATATTCAAAATAGAGAGTATTTCTGTCTCCTGAATCCAAACTGGGAGCTGGTTCCACAGACGAGGGGCCTTAAAACTGAAGGCTCTCCCTCCCATTCTACTTTTAAATATACCAGGAACCACAAGTAACCCTGCAGTGAGAGAGTGAAGTGCTCTTTTGGGGTGATACAGTGATATGGTCTTTAAGATAAAATAGAGCCTGAATACTCAAGACCTTGTATGTGAGGAGCAGGATTTTGAATTAGATTCTGGATTTAACAGGGAGCCAATGGTTGCTCAACTCTTGACTGTGTAGCCAGAAACAAAGGAAACAAACAAACAAACAAACAAACATCTTTTGTTCGTGGTCTTTGGTTCCATGGACAAAAAATGTTTTATGGATATTTGCTGCTTTTCTCTGTAAACTGAATAGTTGGAGACAGAAAACGAAAGACTTTTGTTTAAATTTAAATTTACATCTATTATTGTAGCCTGACTCCTGGATTCCTTGTTACAGGATGTGAAGATACAGGACATGTGTGTAGTCCAGAATGCCTGCTCAATGTTAAAGGACTATTTAAACCGCCTTCTATGGATTTGTGACTACTCCGCCTCCAAGCCACGCGCTGCTTTGTTTGTTTTGTTGTCGTTGTCATTTGGTTTGGTTTTCCAAGTACAACACACACACGTCACACTTGCTAATGCATTCATGCATCACTTCACACCCCTTGATACTGACTTATTATTGACTTTAATAAATATTTATTAATCATTGTTAAGCCGAGAGTGCAATTACAGTCTCTGGTGAGACCTACGAGCATCTGTAACTTTATTTGTAAATGTTTTTTCCTCTATAAACATAATAACAGAAGCAGCAACACTGAGTCAACAACATTGTTTGGGCAGCTGGTCCTCACGCTTAACAAAGAGGAAAGCTACGATATGTCGGGCAGGAATTCCAGAGTGTGATCCCAAAAAGTTGAGCTGCAAATGAATTTCCTGACCTCAATCTTGGCTTCGAATAAATTGCTTTAAACCATTACCTCTTTGATGAGCTGCTGCAGGCTATCCACTCTGACTTCCCCCGCTGCTCCTTCCTCCACCTCTGGTGCTTCTCCTCTGCCACCTCCTCCTGCTGCTAATGCTGCTCCATCACTGGCTCTCTCCTCCTCCTCAGTTTCCTCAGTGTGTACGTTGGGTCGAGGAGGGGGAGCAGGGGTTATATTAATCGATGCCCGATACATTCCTTGCTTCTGTTTGCCATCTCCTCCTCCTTGATCTTCTCTCACTGGACTGACTGACCTCGGGGAGGGGTTTGTGTAGGAGGAGTGGCGGTCAGAGCCGATCTCTGACTGCAGGAAGAGCTGCTCTCTGAGGAGGTCTGACACCTGGACAGATAGGAAAGACGGGCAGGAAAAGGTTAAGACATTAGTATTTTCAGCTTTATGTAACAAAAACATTGCGCGCACGTGTGTGTGTGTGTGTGTGTGTGTGTGTGTGTGTGTGTGTGTGTGTGTGTGTGTGTGTGTGTGTGTGTGTGTGTGTGTGTGTGTGTGTGTGCGCGCGCGCGCGCGCTGACCGGCTCCATGGCTCTCAACGCAGAGGCGGTGGACAGACTTTCAACACTGAAGTCTCTGTGAAGACCCTGAGGAAAAGAACAATGGCAGTATTACAACAAACTAATATAACAGGCCTTCTGCCTTTTCTCTCAGAATCAGTTGACAGTTTTTGTACAAAATTATTTAGCAAAAACATAAAATATTATGTTTATGCTTCAGTATCATGGAATATATCGTAGTTTCAGTAGCAAAACTGCACTGATTTAATGACTTTTAATGGGGTAAACTTTGAAGTGCTGTATCCTCATGTGGGTTAGGTGGCTGGTGAAAACAAGTCACAGCATATGAAAGGCCTCCTTTTTAACTATATATTTATACCAGCCTAGCTGATTCTGAGGGGGCTGGTGGGGACTTTTTAGCCCCACGTCCTTTGTTGTGTCGCTGTACTTTAGTACTCTTCCATTACACTTTTCTTTTACATATATTTGTGCCATTTTACAGATCTGATGTTTCAGGTGTTTTTTCCCCAGAATTTAACACAAAAAGCATGACAATAGCTGTTTTACACAAATCCTCTGGTGTGCATTTACTCTGTGCTGCGTGCGGTGCGTCAGCTCCAGTCTGTCTTCCAGCTGCTGTTCGAGCTCCTGCAGTTCCTCTCTGACCGCTGACCTCAGAGACTGAAGCTGCTCCAACTCCAGCCTGCAAACAAACACACACAAACACACTCTCCAGGTTTGCTTTGCATTGTGGTGTCACGGCACCGTCACATTTCTGTTTGCTTTTGTGAGTCACCTGTCAGCAGGGCTCAGGTGATTGTAGACCGGAGCCTGCTGTCGGATGATTGCCAGCTCCAGATCCATCATCTGACTGCGGAACAAGTTCAGGCTCCGCCTCTTCTGCTGAAACTCTGCCAAAGTCTAAAACCAGAGACGGGCGCACAGTGAATCACACATTTACTGATAGTGACAACGGTCTGCTCCAGCGCTTTCTGGTTGGAAGAACAAGCACTGAAAACTAAGAGTGTGTAGGTTTTCAGTCATGCAATGGAAAATATGTAAATATGGAACACAAGGTTCTTACATGTAAATAATGAGCCAGTAAAAAAACCCAAAAAACACTTGCTGCTTTCAGTGGAATCGAAAAGCAACATTTAAATACTGAAGGCTATATCCGGGAACAAACGCTGTTTTATTGATTTAACATACAAACGTCCTATGTGGCCAAAATAGAGAAAGCTACGCAGGCATCAGAGGAGATGACGGTACCTGATGATTAGGCAGAGTTGCTCTGGGCTCACTGAACGTGTCTGGAGTATCGGCTCGGTTCTAGATGAGGAGAACAGCGATAACAACATAAGAAGGGAAACTCCGAATAAGAAGAACTACAAACTCCAGACTAAACCTTAATTAACAGGGTGATAAGACAGTGTGACTGAGGAGGACTGACCAGACTCTGAACTGTTCCCCGGATCTCGTGCAGGACTCTCCTTAGCTGCATCTCTGTGCTAGATGGGCTCTGGCCGGGTCCTGGACCTGGAGCATTAGCATCACGAAGCCCTGGATGGAGGTTGTGACCTGGGCTAAGGGCCAAACCCATGCCTATGTGGAAGCCAGGAGGAGGAGCCAGCCCTGGATGCAGACTGTGTTCTGGGGACACTGTCGGATGGAGATGGGTGTGGTGGGGAAATGACAGGTACGGGTTGTAACCTTGATGACTAAAGTAGGGCGAGCCAAACTGTGAGCCTTGAGGAGGGAGCTGGTAGGGTTGCTGGTGACTGTATTGATGGTTATAGACCGGGTGATACATTCCAGAAGGTCCAGGATGCAAGTGACCCGGAGGGATGTGGTGAGGAGATGTGGGAGTTGAAAGAGGATGCAAGTTGGACATGCTGTCATGCTGGGGGCCTGGGGAAGTTGAAGGCTGAAGGAGACTGGTTAGACTACAATGGTGGTTCACTGAAGGGCTGTGGTGATGGTGGAGGTTAGGAAGACTACCGTGTAGATGAGGAGGGGTGTACTGAAAAGCAGGGTTCGACATGAAGGGATGTGGGCTGGAGTTAAATCTTTGATTAAGATTTGGACTGGGACAGGGGTATTGAGCTGAACGGTGAGAATTAGGGAACAGATTCTCCTCTGGATTCAAACTTGGCTGGTTTCGGTAGGCATTCATGTTTTGCTGGAAGTGGGCAGGCTGCTGCGGATTGGACGACAAATCTGGAACACTCTGGGTGCTCCAAGATTCGGCATTTACTCCTGATGGCCAATCAGGAGGAGGGCTGGGGCTTTGTAGGGAATAGGATGGCCGCATCAGATACCGAGGTATGGGCTTAGGTGGAAAGACAGCTGGTGATTTTTTTTTGGAGCTGGATGAGGAGGCAGGATTTATGATCAGAGTTGACAGGCAGTTGGTTGGTTCTTCCTCCACTTCTTCCTCTTCCTTCTCCTCTCTTCCGTTTTCTTCTTCTTCCTTGTCCTCAGGCTCAGGGGTGTATTTAAAGGAGTACTTGGGCTGGGTGCAGGACGCCAGGCCTTGCCCAAACTGGATCCTGACAGATGATACAATCTTGCAGGGCGAAAGGAGTGAAGAGGGCAAGGAAGAGGACCTCTGCATGGAGATGCCACGTCTCTGGGAGGCTGTACGGTTTGACTGTTTGGCTCGGTCTAAAGCACTATGGACCGGAGAAGCTAGAGCCACAGGACAAAGTGATTTAGAATCATCCAAGAACACAGGCTCTACTTTGACTTTGTAGAGCCTCGTTTTCTCTGTGGATGTATCTGTGTCTCCTTCAGTTTCTGTCGGGTTCTGAGTGTGCTCTGGTCCTTGCTCTGAATCATGTTGGGATTCCTTTGACTCTGGCTGTGCTTGTTGTTCTGCAGCAGGCATACTCTGAGCAGACTCGGGCTCTGGATCAGGATCAGTCCGGTCACGTCTCTCAACATTCTCCTTACCCAAAGTTTCATCTTGCTGTACTGGCCTGCTCCTGGGCAGATGGTGAGCTGTGTACTGTGGAATCTGCTCTGAAGTCTCTGTATCCATGTGCTCTTCCCTGGAGCTGTTACCTCGATCCGACTCTGCAGCTTCACCTGGCCTCGCCTCTTCCTCTCTACCATCTGGCAGGTCAAATGCTGGCTTGTCCATTGCAAGGGGAGTAGCCACGTCTTGTGAAGGGTGCGACGTCACAGTGGTCTCGCTGTCACAGCTGTCACTACTCACCTGCACCTGATTACAATTAATTCAAATTATACTTAAATCCCCAATAATCATAAATATTGAAAAATATATAACTAATAGTGAAAGGGTATAGTATTTCCCCACAATGAAGAGGAGTAGAAACATAAAATACAGCATTACAAAATCAAATTCTCAGGTTACAGTGACTAAATTTTTGTGGTTGCAATTTTCTGGTGGTTGCACTTTTGAAATGTGCTCTGCAGTAATCTTTGTAATCCAAAATTCCCATGTGTGACCAAAAGACGTACAGTGGGGCAAAAAAGTATTTAGTCAGCCACCGATTGTGCAAGTTCCCCCACCTAAAATGATGACAGAGGGCAGTAATTTGCACCAGAGGTACACTTCAACTGTGAGAGACAGAATGTGAAAAAAAAAATCCATGAATCCACATGGTAGGATTTGTAAAGAATTTATTCGTAAATCAGGGTGGAAAATAAGTATTTGGTCAATAACAAAAATACAACTCAATACTTTGTAACATAACCTTTGTTGGCAATAACAGAGGTCAAACGTTTACTATAGGTCTTTACCAGGTTTGCACACACAGTAGCTGGTATTTTGGCCCATTCCTCCATGCAGATCTTCTCGAGAGCAGTGATGTTTTGGGGCTGTCGCCGAGCAACACGGACTTTCAACTCCCGCCACAGATTTTCTATGGGGTTGAGGTCTGGAGACTGGCTAGGCCACTCCAGGACTTTCAAATGCTTCTTACGGAGCCACTCCTTTGTTGCCCGGGCGGTGTGTTTTGGATCATTATCATGTTGGAAGACCCAGCCTCGTTTCATCTTCAAAGTTCTCACTGATGGAAGGAGGTTTTGGCTCAAAATCTCACGATACATGGCCCCATCATTCTGTCCTTAACACGGATCAGTCGTCCTGTCCCCTTGGCAGAAAAACAGCCCCATAGCATGATGTTTCCACCCCCATGCTTCACAGTAGGTATGGTGTTCTTGGGATGCAACTCAGTATTCTTCTTCCTCCAAACACGACGAGTTGAGTTTATACCAAAAAGTTCTACTTTGGTTTCATCTGACCACATGACATTCTCCCAATCCTCTGCTGTATCATCCATGTGCTCTCTGGCAAACTTCAGACGGGCCTGGACATGCACTGGCTTCAGCAGCGGAACACGTCTGGCACTGCGGGATTTGATTCCCTGCCGTTGTAGTGTGTTACTGATGGTGACCTTTGTTACTTTGGTCCCAGCTCTCTGCAGGTCATTCACCAGGTCCCCCCGTGTGGTTCTGGGACCTTTGCTCACCGTTCTCATGATCATTTTGACCCCACGGGATGAGATCTTGCGTGGAGCCCCAGATCGAGGGAGATTATCAGTGGTCTTGTATGTCTTCCATTTTCTGATGATTGCTCCCACAGTTGATTTTTTCACACCAAGCTGCTTGCCTATTGTAGATTCACTCTTCCCAGTCTGGTGCAGGTCTACAATACTTTTCCTGGTGTCCTTCGAAAGCTCTTTGGTCTTGGCCATGGCGGCGTTTGGAGTCTGACTGTTTGAGGCTGCGGACAGGTGTCTTTTATACAGATGATGAGTTCAAACAGGTGCCATTCATACAGGTAACGAGTGGGGGACAGAAAAGCTTCTTACAGAAGACGTTACAGGTCTGTGAGAGCCAGAGATTTTCCTTGTTTGAGGTGACCAAATACTTATTTTCCACCCTAATTTACGAATAAATTCTTTACAAATCCTACCATGTGAATTCATGGATGTTTTTTTCACATTCTGTCTCTCACAGTTGAAGTGTACCTCTGGTGCAAATTACTGACCTCTGTCATCATTTTAAGTGGGGGAACTTGCACAATCGGTGGCTGACTAAATACTTTTTTGCCCCACTGTATTACTTGCACACGTTTTAGTCTCCAATTAGAGTCAAAGTCACTAGAGCTGCTATTTTATTCAATCAGGACACCTTGATTTATATTGGTGCTTTCTTACCACTGAATGCTCAGTTCCTACTTGCTAAATCTGATTTATGTTAGATTACATAGGAGTACTTTTTTTTCTTTAAATAAGAGAATAAAATAAGCGTTCTAGGCCAGATTTGATTACGCTGCTTGTGATTCTTCTCCTGCTTTGACTAAGTTTTGTCTGGTTTTTCATGATTCATTTCAAATAAGTCTGAAGGTGACGGTCATGAAAAAGAAAAATAGGAGGGATGCACAGAAGAGACTTAAAAAAAAAAGAATGAGAAACAAACAAACAGACCTTAAGGTGGCTGTTGAGATCAGCAGAAGGCTCCTCAGCAAAGCCGCTGCTGTCAGACTGTTGGCTGCCTGTCCTCGAGAGGTCTACTAGAAAGAGAGAAAGGGGAAATAAACAGCTTTATTTCTTCCTGCATTACCCGATCTGTCCTGCAGGTGGCAGAGCAGAATCATTCATAGAAAACATGTTAGCATGCAACAAGAAGCTGTGTAGAAATTCTATGTCTAAAGGAAACGAGATTCTTAGTTCATACCGAATAAAAACACATTAAGATGGAAAGAAAGACAAGGCTTTTAAGTGGATCAAAGCAGATAAAGAAGGGCTGCAGGAAGCTGCTGAACTCTGAATTTTAACTGGGGAAAAAAACAACACTCCACTGGTTTGTTGCATGATTTACTACCAAGCAGTTAAAGAATTTAAAACAAGACTTTCTGACGTTCTGTTAGAAATCCTATAAATAAAAAAGCCCCACCAATTTTTTCCCCCCATTTATAATGAAAGATTTCTTTTAAGATTTCAACAATGTTTTTCTATGAGATCTTATCATGTTGCATATTTTAAGCATCATCAGATTCAAGCATCAATAGGAGTGTTTGATTTGGAACTCCAGTGAACTATATATAGTTTTATGTACTCGATCTGGCTAGTTAAGGATTAAAAGATGGGCTCGCGCTTCTTACAAACAATGCTGTGACTATATGGACAATGAAGATGAACAACAATGTTCATAACGGGCTCTAACAGAATCCACCTTAACAGGGAGTCGGTGTTAATGACAGAAAAGTCCACAGATATTTAGACAATAAAATGTTAAGAAGTGAAATTTCAGCCGTGGATTTCTTCAAAACGTCATTTTCAAGTAAAACGATCTAAACCAGGGGTCTCGAACTCCAGGCCTCAAGGGCCGGTGTCCTGCAGATTTTAGATCTCACCCTGGGTCAACACACCTGATTCAAATGATTAGTTCATTACCAGGCCTCTGGAGAACTTCAAGACATGTTGAGGAGGTAATTTAGCAATTTGAATCAGCCGTGTTGGATCAAGGACACATCTAAAACCTGCAGGACACCGGCCCTCGAGGCCTGGAGTTCGAGACCCCTGATCTAAACAATGAAATTTTTGTATTATTCAAACGTATCTTGGTGAGTGTTCCACAAGGAATGAAATGCATTCAGTCAGTCAGCCCTCACAGACACAGTACACATTTGCATTTTACTGAAAAGCACTGAATACAAACATGACCATCTGCTTGCTTAAAGGAAAAATGCAAGTGAAACGATAAGGTCACTCAGTCAAGTCAAGTCAGCGCTCACCTCCCGATCTAGACGTCCTGTGTGGGTTAGCCTCGTCTTCGTTAATCTACAGAACAAAAACAGGCTGAGTTTTAGGAGAAAGAAAGAACTGAGCAGAATCCTTCCCCTAAATAAAAGCTCAGGCTTTTTACCAACTACTCCGCTTCACTGAGCAGATTCAGGCAACGTGTGTCAACAAGCTCGTTTTTCTAAAGCTGCAAAGACCAGTGGACACGGGTTCTCATCTACCTGACACCCATGTGTCCCTTTTCTGTCTTCAAGAGTTTTTTTGTTTTTTTACCCCCCCCCCCCCCCAATGACGTAAGCTGTTGTAAACAGCTGGTTCTGAGGTCTAAAGTATAGCCTAAATATGCATAAAATTTCACTTCTGCCAGTGTATTACAGTAAGTGGAGGATTTTTGTCTTTATTTGCATGAATTTGAATCCTAGAGTATCTTTCCAAGCCATGCCCACTGGCTAACAGGCTACAAGGGAACCAGTCTGTGAGAACCAACAGCATACATGTAAATGTGAGATGGCTTTGGTAACCTGGGACACCATCACAAACACAGGAACAGCTAAATAGTAGTTGGTGACAACATTGTAACATGCCCATGGAAAGAGGTCACCCACTAATTTGACCAAGGAGTATGAAGCCCCCAGAGAAACCCGTACCTCCTCTATTTCAAAAGAGTCTGCGTTTTCTGTGCGAAGATGTGCCGGCCGTGGCGGAGCCAGGGTGTGAGGAGCTTTCTCTGGGGTGGAGTTTCTTTTCTCCACCTCTTTAACCACCTGAGTGCCTTCCCCTGTTCCCTGGTTGGTTGACTGAAGGTCTGGGTCGGTGGTGTGCTGTTCAGGTCTGATGGGAAGTAGAAGTTAGTCAACTGAGAAGTAACTGGTAGAATATTTTGTTATTCAGTTATTTATATAACCTTAGCTTGACGTCTGAGCAAACTGGGACAGTGGGAGCTTATGTATGAGTACTGCAGCTTTGGATGCATGGATTCAAGCTGGCAGTGAAGTTTCATACTTCATGAAGAGTCTGATATCGGTTATTAATAAATACATGAGAGAGATTAACAGCAGCTTACGTGTTTTGAATTAAAACACTGATGCTATGAGTAGCACCAGGATGCTAATATGACAAAAATTACATCCCAAATTTGAGGTACTTTACAAATATTTTTCTTCTGTGTCATTCAGTGAATAATACATTTTAAGTCATTCAGAGGAATAGTTTTAAATGGAAACTTTCTTGTTAGTCATTCTAGTCACTTCTATTTATAAACCCAATTACAAAAAGGGTTCATACTCTGTATGTAAATAAAAGTAGAATACGTTGACTCACAAATCTCAAACTCATATTTTATTCACTGTAGAAGATAGCTAATGTTTGCACTGAGAAATTGCGGCATTTTAGAAAAAAATACTATCTCTTTTTTTTTTTTTTTAACTCTGATTCTCAGAAGTTAAAAAATAAGCACAGGCTAATTCTGATAATCTGCAGGAGTCTCTGTGGGCAAGGGATAAGGCCACGAGTCAATACTGAATCATGAATACCAGAAACGCAGATGTGAAATGATGCCTGCATCATCATCCAGCGCGATTATGATGGTTAATGACGGTCTTTGGAAGCCTATTCTTGGAGAGTGGTACAGATCTTTACATGCTAGCTAGGAGTACTCTGACTGCTGTTATGTGCAGGGATGCAATCCTCACATCTATTACCTGAGATGATTCAGTGACACCTGGGTTACTCCTTGTACAGGACAATGCCCAGCCTCATGTCTGCAGTTCCTGAATGACAGTAACTGATGGCACTGACTAGCCGTCACATTCCTCAGACCTGAATCCAATTGAGAACATCTGAGATGTTATGGTGCATCTGAAACCAGAGACAGACCGTCTAGGAGCTCACTAATGCTCTGATCCAGATCTGGAAAGAGATCCCCAGGACACCATCTAATATCTTATTTGCTACAGGATTAACGGTAGCAAAAAGCAAAACTAGAAATGGTCTGTGGGCACCACTTGCTAAGTATTTCCCTTTTGTCTCATTTGTTGCCTCTCCATCACACCTGCTGTCACTGTTCTTTGTACTAAAGCAGGTGAAATGGATTCACAATGTAATATGATTCCTAACTGGACAGACCGATATTACTGAGGTCTGACAAAGTTTGAGAACCACTGGCTTCAATATCGATCTATATGTGTCATCCACAACTTCAAACTGGTTTATATGCATTAAGTAATGATACCTGTTGTCTGTTAGGGAACCTGTCTCTCCATCCCCACTGGTTTCCTCTGTAACTGTCGCGAGGGGACAGTTGTCTTTCTTGCGGATGTGTTTTGGGCTAACCACCTCTGCCTGGTGGTGAGAGTTGGTACTGGATCCGTCCTGTTCTGCTGACGCTGGTGCGTCAGCAGGAGCTTCATGTCCATTGGTTAGCATTTGCTGGTTAGGCGTTTGGGCTTCCGTCGACTCTGAGTTGGACGAGAACAAGTTGCGTCTGCTAATGCTTCTCGTGAGGATTTTGGCAGCGTTTATTACTGGGTTCCTCTTCTTCAGAGGAGAAGACAGCTCATCGTCTCCTCCCTTTCGTCCTCCTTTTGCTCCTCCCTCCACTTCTCAGACGCAATTATAAAAAGTTGGAAAAAAGCCAAATCACTAACACTTTGGAGTAACACAAATATTGGTCAAACAACTACTAAAATAACTATTAAACTATTAAAAAAAAAAAAAAAAAAAAAAAAAAGCACCTGTCAGGAGTAGGGATGGGTATCGTTTAGGTTTTATCCGATAAAGAATGGAAAACACAAACTTTGTCCAAAAACCTCTCATGTTCAGCTGTTTTTTTTGTAAAAAGATAACAATGTTAGCCTTTTCTGCAGCTATAGAGCATATATGGTATCACTCTTGGCTGGAAGCAGTGCTTAAACAATGGAAAAAACACAAACTTTGTCCTAAACCTCTCATGTTTAACTGTTTTCCACTTTTTCTTTGGTCATTTTAGCCTTTTTGGCCAGGGTGAAGGGAGTATCTGCCATCAAACAAGAAGACAGCCGCATGTAGCTATGATGATGTTTGCTAGTTCACCTTACATGCATTAATGTAATAACCTGGTTAGCCTACTCAACGTAAATTACACACGAACAACATTAAGCTACTCACGCAGAGAAGAACGGCTGCTGCTGCATCATCATCCTCATCATTTCTGCTACACTGGCAGGGCTAGAGGCCAGGACTCTATTCTTTGTGTTTTTGGGGGATGTTGCTAACTCCGGGTCTGATAACAGGCAACCCACCCGCAGTAGATGTGCTCGGTGTGAGGTCTTGCAGCAAGCTATCAAATACGGCGCATTTCTCGGCTTTTAAAAAAAAAAACGCTATGCGTCGCCAGGTGTTTCATCGGATTCGAGGTGTTACCTCCTTTGACAGTATCACAGTATCAGCTTAAAGCACTTGTTGCAGGCTGCTGAGTTTGCATATTTTGCTGTGAAGTACAGCCAGACTTTTGACCGCTTTGCCTTGGTCATTTTTAATCTGTAGCTCTGCTCTAAAAGAGCATATGTACCTGGCCCCGCCTACTATCCTCGGAAACGTAAAATGATTGGCTAGAATCTAAAGTGTATCACAGCTCAGGAAAAAAAAAGCACCGAAATGTGCGCTGCTTCTCGGTCTGGTTACTACCGTTTATGTCAGAATCGGTGCCATCATGGCACCAGATACCGGTACCCATCCCTAGTCAGGAGGCAAGGGTGCTGATCATGTCTTATTTAAAAATGTCTGTTCATCGTCTATTATGTAAAGTGATCCTTGTTAAAGCATCAAGTTGAACAGATATGACTAAAAACCATATGGACTTTGCTTTCAGTATCAAGTATATGGCTACCCAACTATTCAGCTAGTGATTTTTATCAGTGTTTTTCTAGTCTGATGACTTCAGTTAAATAAGCCCACTGTAATATATTAAGTACATTTTATTGTAAACATCCTCCACAGCAGTAGAAGTCAGATTAGTGTTTGTGCACGACTCTCTGCGCCGCTCAGCCGGTCCAGACTAAAACAGTCCTTCAGTGGACTTTCTGTTGTTGTTGTCGTCATTACCTTGATCCGTAGTGCTGATCCGCTGGACCGGCTGCCCAGAAACTTGACTGTAGAGCTGGAAGAACTCGTTCGCTACTGTTGTCAAGACCTCGATCTGACGGAAACGACCTGAGAAAGAAGGCAGACAAGACGGTCATAACTAGGGATGGGTACCGGTATCGTTCTGACATAAACGGTAGTAACCAGACCGAAAAGCAGCGCACATTTCGGTGCTTTTTTTTCCTGAGCTGTGATACACTTTAGATTCTAGCCAATCATTTTACGTTTCCGAGGATAGTAGGCGGGGCCAGGTACATATGCTCTTTTAGAGCAGAGCTACAGATTAAAAATGACCAAGGCAAAGCGGTCAAAAGTCTGGCTGTACTTCACAGCAAAATATGCAAACTCAGCAGCCTGCAACAAGTGCTTTAAGCTGATACTGTGATACTGTCAAAGGAGGTAACACCTCGAATCCGATGAAACACCTGGCGACGCATAACGTTTTTTTTAAAAGCCGAGAAATGCGCCGTATTTGATAGCTTGCTGCAAGACCTCACACCGAGCACATCTACTGCGGGTGGGTTGCCTGTTATCGGACCCGGAGTTAGCAACATCCCCCAAAAACACGAAGAGTAGAGTCCTGGCCCCTAGCCCTGCCAGTGTAGCAGAAATGATGAGGATGATGATGGCAGCAGCAGCAGCCGTTCTTCTCTGCGTGAGTAGCTTAATGTTGTTCGTGTGTAATTTACGTTGAGTAGGCTAACCAGGTTATTACATTAATGCATGTAAGGTGAACTAGCAAACATCATCATAGCTACATGCAGGTGTCTTCTTGTTTGATGGCAGATACTCCCTTCACCCTGGCCAAAAAGGCTAAAATGACCAAAGAAAAAAGTGGAAAACAGTTAAACATGAGAGGTGTAGGACAAAGTTTGTGTTTTTTCCATTGTTTAAGCACTGCTTCCAGCCAAGAGTGATGCCATAAATCCCCTACAGGGAGTGCAGAATTATTAGGCAAATGAGTATTTTGTCCACATCATCCTCTTCATGCATGTTGTCTTACTCCAAGCTGTATAGGCTCGAAAGCCTACTACCAATTAAGCATATTAGGGGATGTGCAACTCTGTAATGAGAAGGGGTGTGGTCTAATGACATCAACACCCTATATCAGGTGTGCATAATTATTAGGCAACGTCCTTTCCTTTGGCAAAATGGGTCAAAAGAAGGACTTGACAGGCTCAGAAAAGTCAAAAATAGTGAGATATCTTGCAGAGGGATGCAGCAGTCTCAAAATTGCAAAGCTTCTGAAGCGTGATCATCGAACAATCAAGCGTTTCATTCAAAATAGTCAACAGGGTCGCAAGAAGCGTGTGGAAAAACCAAGGCGCAAAATAACTGCCCATGAACTGAGAAAAGTCAAGCGTGCAGCTGCCAAGATGCCACTTGCCACCAGTTTGGCCATATTTCAGAGCTGCAACATCACTGGAGTGCCCAAAAGGACAATGCTCCATCACACGCGTCCAAGTACTCCACAGCGTGGCTGGCAAGAAAGGGTATAAAAGAAGAAAAACTAATGACATGGCCACCTTGTTCACCTGATCTGAACCCCATTGAGAACCTGTGGTCCATCATCAAATGTGAGATTTACAAGGAGGGAAACCAGTACACCTCTCTGAACAGTGTCTGGGAGGCTGTGGTTGCTGCTGCACGCAATGTTGATGGTGAACAGATCAAAACACTGACAGAATCCATGGATGGCAGGCTTTTGAGTGTCCTTGCAAAGAAAGGTGGCTATATTGGTCGCTGATTTGTTTTTGTTTTGTTTTTGAATGTCAGAAATGTATATTTGTGAATGCGGAGATGTTATATTGGTTTCACTGGTAAAAATAAATAATTGAAATGGGTATATATTTGTTTTTTGTTAAGTTGCCTAATAATTATGCACAGTAATAGTCACCTGCACACACAGATATCCCCCTAAAATAGCTAAAACTAAAAACAAACTAAAAACTACTTCCAAAAACATTCAGCTTTGATATTAATGAGTTTTTTGGGTTCATTGAGAACATTGTTGTTGTTCAATAATAAAATTATTTCTCAAAAATACAACTTGCCTAATAATTCTGTACTCCCTATATAGCTGCAGAAAAGGCTAACATTGTTATCTTTTTACAAAAAAAAAAAAAAAAACAAAAAAAAAAACA
Organism: Simochromis diagramma; assembly: GCF_900408965.1. Taxonomy (NCBI): domain Eukaryota; kingdom Metazoa; phylum Chordata; class Actinopteri; order Cichliformes; family Cichlidae; genus Simochromis; species Simochromis diagramma. The sequence goes on along the minus strand of NW_024387320.1, from coordinate 6,449,334 downwards.
GCTGAACATGAGAGGTTTTTGGACAAAGTTTGTGTTTTCCATTCTTTAAGCACCGGTTTGAGCACCGTTTAAGCACCGGCACTGTTTCAAAAGTACCGGTTTGGCACCGGTATCGGATAAAACCTAAACGATACCCATCCCTACTCCTGACAGGTGGTTTTTGTTTTTTTTTTAATAGTTTTTAATAGTTTAATAGTTATTTTAGTAGTTGTTTGACCAATATTTGTGTTACTCCAAAGTGTTAGTGATTTGGCTTTTTTCCAACTTTTTATAATTGCGTCTGAGAAGTAGAGGGAGGAGAAAAAGGAGGACGAAAGGGAGGAGGAGACGAGCAGTCTTCTCCTCTGAAGAAGAGGAACCCAGTAATAAACGCTGGTATCGGATAAAACCTAAACGATACCCATTCCTAGTCATAACACACCGCTCCAGAGAGAGAGAACAGCAGGAAAACAAAGAAAGAAAAGGACATGTGCAAGGCTTCCAGCCTGGACTGCTGGCACAGGACAGACTGTAGCCATGAATTTATGCTGACCCTGTTCAACAGAACAAACCACTTTTTTTTTTTTTTTTTAAAGGGCGTAAAGCATCAACCAACTACAAAGCAATGACCAATTTGCTTTTTTAAGTGAAAAAGATCTTAAAGTATAGATTTCTGTATCCTGCATAGTGCTGAGTAAAAAAAAAAAAAAAATCATCTCAGGAGATTCACAGTTTCAGAAAACCAGACACCAGAGCTGTGACACTGCAGGAGACCAGAGACACGAACAGCAACTGTCAGAAACTATGGATTTTTTTTTCAGTTTCCCCTGCTTTTGTATTGGTACAAG